>NC_084821.1:33644763-33700199 GCF_958449725.1 Rosa rugosa | reverse complement strand
AGTGCAATTTTGAGTTGGATTCATCATTTTGAGTTTATTCTAGACAATAAAAGGTATTTGTATGATGGTTAGACATCAAATTTGGATTATTATTTTAAATTTTCTTTCTATCTTTTTTATTTTTTAAATTTAAAGTCAAATGAGCCAAGCCGAGCCTATTCAAGCTCGAGCTCGTCCAATAAATCAAGCCGAGCCGAGCCTAGCTCGGGCCTAAGAAAAATATTCAAGCCGAGCCGAGCTTGAACATGAAAAAGAAAATTCAAGCTTTAGCCCGGCTCGAGCTCGATAAAAAACAAATGAGCCGAACAAGATCACCTTAGTATTCGCTCCGACTCGGCTCATTTACACCCCTAAATAAAAGTGCATGTAGTAAAATAATAAAAATACCTGACAAATAGAGGGTCAATTATCTGTATAAAACTAATATCATGGTACAGGAAATAAATAAAAGAAATAGAGCCTATACTACATGGCAAGAGGCAATTGGTTACCCTTTTTTTTTTTATTGAATACATATAGAGAACCAAGAGTGAGCAGAAGAAGAATAGAATGGGTGAATCATCATCATCCTCACCTCAGTTCCTTACAAAGTATTGTGCAAGGCTTTAAGAATTTCTGGGGCAAAAGGTTCTCCTTCCTCGACCACTATTCCAAGTTCATCAAGCGGAATAACCCTATTCCTTCTTGGTTCGACACTTATGTTGAAGCCTTCATTGCTTCTGATCTGATTCATGACCAGTTGTAATTTCTCTCTCTTGTTCTTTTATTTCTTCACTTTACCTTTACTTTCTCTATGCCTCATTGCTTCTGCTCCAAACTCCTTAAACAAAGCCTCAACTTTCAAGTTTCTAGGAACTTGTAGTGGGGAAACGCCTTTAAAGGGTGATCGGGCGTGGCATCCATCTATCTTTCTTGATATTAATCGATCTCCCATTCCCGACCCGCCATCGCGTACCTCCATCGATTACTTATTTACCTCAAATAAGACCTCTCCAAATAGTAGATCAACTGGTCAGTACCTAGTTTTGCATTCAGAAAATAAGTATTAGGAAAATATTTAGCTTGAAGCAAATAACTCACCAGAGATGGTTTAGTCCAAAAAATCCTCCAAACTGTTTTGGCTAGCATAGATTGGTTGAAAGCACGCATGTCTCGAAATCCCAAACCTCCTTTCTCTTTCTTCTTGCATAGTCTCTCCCATTTGCACCAATAAATTCCTTTAGCATCACCACCCTTACCCCTCCAAAATTGACTCACCTTAGACTGGAATTTTTAACAAATTTTCACTAGCAGTTGAAAAAACATTCATGGAATATATTATAATTTCTTGAGCCATTACTTTAGACACAATAAGCTTATCGGCTTTTGATAGAAACTTCCCTTACCAACCCTGAATATGGTAATCCAGCCGTTCATCTTACGAAACACTTCTTTCTTATTTTGATCTAAACTTGTTGGAAGACCGAGATATCTCTCATGGAAATCAACAATAGAGATATTAAATATAGCTTTATCTCAATCTTCACTTGATCATGAGCATGAGCATTTAGACCAAATGATAATGCAGATTTTTGAAAGTTACACTAGCCTGCTGTTTGTCATTGATCAAAAGACACTGCTTAAGGTGACATTTAGGAACTATAGCATTCACAAAGATGAGGCTGTCATCTGTGAACAATAAGTGAAAGATAGATGGAGCATCAGGAGCAACCCTAACTCCATTAATCATGCCCAGCGAATCAGCATGATGAATTAATCCTGATAGGCATTCTGAGACAAAAAGAAATAAATAAAGAGATAACGGATCACCTTGTCGAATACCTCTAGTCAGTTTCAAGTTCCAAATTGGTTAACCTTTTCGCAACACCGAGAAAGACACCAAGGTGATGCAGCACCCAACAAGTGCCACCATTCTACTATAAACCCTAATTTCAACATAATCTCCTTGAAGAACTCCCACTCTACCCTATTGTAGACTTTGCTTCTATCCAATTTGAGAACCATTTTAGGAGTTGTGGTGCTTTTTCGGAGACGAATTGTGTGAACAGTTCCGAATGCAGCAATTATTTTATCTTGGATGCCTCTCTCTTTAACATGAAAATAAACATTCCAGATTTTGTTGAATATATATAATGTGGAAAATTGTCTTCTTCTTTTTTTTGACATATTGATTTTTTTTTTTATCTCTTATATGTTCTTATTGGTCATTTCATCTAAATGGACAAATGCACCTATTACTTGAAAAAAATAATACTAAGTTTGGAGCTATGGATAGAAGCACTCATAAAAATAAGGAAAAACTTGTAGAAAAATCTATAGTTTTGTTCCTTTTGGGTTAAAGACCTATATAAATGAGAAGCCAATGAATTTGCTAATTACAAAATCGTAATCAAGTGACACTAATTTGTAATTAAAAAGCAGCATATCAAACTATTTCGTCGTCAATTCATAGGTAGGCATCCAGAGACTTGTGCACTGGATCAGATCAAAAGGGATAAAATTTGATCAAGTTGACTTTATTTTGCTTAACCCTCAAACTTGCACATCCGACAACATGAATTTTTGTAATTAATTTCCTTATTATTGGTAAAATCAGTACTTTATTAAGAATAGTTTAGACGTTCCACATCCAAACAAACTCAATTTAATGAAAGATTAGTTGCGGCCACGTAAAGTTTATGCAAACCCACATTTGGTTTTCTCCTTATAAAAAAAAGGATTAAATAATTGTTACTCCCTGTACTTTGCTCCAGAAAACAGTTCAAACCTTTTAAATTAAACAATTTAATCCTTATTCTCTCGAATTCACACACAATAGGTCCAAAATGACTATTATACCTCTCACTTCCTTTTATTTTATTTTATTTTTCTCTCTTCTATTTATTTTATTTTTTCTGCCTCTCTCTCTCTCTTTGTGTGCAACGCGAGGCAAGAACAAAATGGAGCAAGACCCCTTTTTTTTTTTTTTTCGATCTTCAATCCCGGGTTGCGGGTCGAGCTGTGAGCTCATACAACTTGCCATCACAGCCACCTCTGTCACTGTAGATTTGTCGGTAAAAAGTGAGCTCAGATCAAAGCGAAATCGGAGCAACCCAGAATTGAGTTGGTGGGCATCATCGAGTTCGAGCTCCAGGTTGTACTCCGAGTTCTTCGGGTCGAGGTCGTTACGGTCGGCATCATCGTTTGGGCCGAGAAGGAAACCGACATCATCCATTTTGCGAGTCAAGTGGGGTGTTAGATGTGGATCCGGTTTGAGGGTTGAGATTTCTAGTTGGGATTCGGTGGAACAGAAGAGGCAGAGGAGGTGAGAGGTTGGGGGTTTGAGGGGCGGGCTGGGAGTGGAGCTCCGTGGAGGCGGGCTGGTTAGAAATGAGATCGGAACTGGAATTAGGGTTGGGGAACTAGAGCGGGAGAGAGAGAGCTAAGAGAGAAGTAGAAAAAATAAATAAAAAAGGATTAAAAAAAAAAGATAAAAAAGAGAAAGAAAGAAAGAAAGAGAACAATGAGAGAGAGAGAGAGATAGAGAGAGAGAGAGAGAAATAATTTAAAAAGTGCAAGTGAGGGGTATAATAGTCATTTTAAACCTGGTGTGGACTTGTTGTGTGAGAATTAGAGAGAATAAAGACTCTACCCAGTTTAATTCAAAAAGAGAGAGATTAAACTGTTTTTTAGGAAAAATTTGAGGAATAACAATTATTTAATCCAAAAAAAAAAAAGTGATTTATGACACTCAATTTTACAGTTTACCACTTACACTACAATTTTGATTACATCAAAGTAAAGTGCATGTAGTTAAATAACTAAAAGGAAAATTTCAGTTTACCTCCCTAACTTTTATTTCCTAAATCACTTGTGCCCCCACACTTCTAATTTCATCATGAGTGCCCATGTACTTGTTAATTTCATTCAATCTTGTACAACCCTTAATATTTTTGACAATTATTTTGTGATTTATCTTGAAATTCTCATGGCGTACAATATAATTTTGTAAACTACGTTAGTGAATCATCACCATATAAGGGAACTCACTTGAGCCACGTTTTCAATTTACAAAATATTTGACGAAAAAGCTAATAGTTGTACAAAATTAATTACACTCGAGAGCATAGGGATACGTATATGTGATGAAATTAAAAATATAGAGATACAACTTATTTAAGTTGTAAATATCAAAGAGAGAAACTCGGAAGCTTGCGATACCGGAAGCTGTCGAAACTACTCAAAACTGAGATTTCAAATCGTCGTAGAGAGACCAAGCGCAATCGAAAGCTGGCGGCGGAGAGAGAAACTCGGAGAGCGAATCTCCGATCAAAATTGAATCAAGCTTTCTGATTAAAAGAGAGAGAAAATTTGAGCTCTACGATTTTGAATGCACAGTTATGTAACATGTATTAGGATTTATGGGCAGAATGAGAATCAGAAATATTAAAAATTGACTATTTTTAACATCAACTCATTATTCATAAGTATTAATTTAATATTACTAACATTTCATTATGGACCTTTTTATCATATGACACTCCAATATCACATTTTCCATCATTTCCCTATAAAATTAGCCTTAAAAATACCTAACAAATGGTGTGGCAATTATCCGCGTAAAACTAATAACGTGGCACATGCAGGAAATAACAAAAGAAAAAATAGAGCCGCCTACTAACATGGCAAGAGGCAATTGGTTTTACACTCTTTTTTGGTTGAATACAATTCAGAAAAATAAATAAATTAAAGGGAAAAAAATACAAACAGTACCCAACCTATGGCCGACTCCGAATTTCTGTACCTAAATTTTCAAAACTATCACTTTGGTACCTGAAGTTCGGACTCCGACCCAACTTTAGTACCTGAAACACTGTTGGCCGTTACGGTGTTAGACAGGTGGCATATATTAAGGGTAATTTCGTCATTTCATGTTTTATTCATTATTTTTTTTCTTTCTTTAAGCATTTTTCCTCTCTCCCCTGTTCTTTATTATCTTCTTCTTCCCTCTTTCCAGATCTTCATTTTCCTCCTCCTCCCTGCAGATTGGGGTGAGTTCCCATTTTTACCCAGTCTTGAATCGATTGAAATTTACACAGAATGGGGTGGATTATCATCATCATCATCTTCATTTCCCCTTCTGCACCAACCAATGCAAGCAGCACTGGCGGCCATGGCAGCCCACTCTGTGATGCTCTCAGCTTACTCATCCCCCACTCTCTTCGCCCAAATTCAAACCCCTAACCCCCGCCCAACTCTCCACTCCGCCTTCCACGGCGTCTTTCTCAAGCTCCCCATCAAATCCCAATCCCAATCCATGTCTCTCACCGCCGCCCCCAAGCCCCTCACGGTCGTCGCTGCCACCAAGAAGGTCGTCGCCGCCACCAAGAAGGTCGTCGCCGTCCTTAAGGGCACTTCAACCGTCGAAGGTGTCGTCACCTTGACCCAAGACGATGACGGCACTTCGTCTTGCCTTCCTCATCAGTTGCTTCCTGAATGTTTAATTGCATAGCAGAATTGAATTGACATTGCAACTGTGTTTTTTGTATTGGGTTGCTATTGTTTGTTACTCTGAAATTGGTTTTTGTTACCGTCGAAGAACCAAGTAATACTTCCTAACAGTTTTGTCTATGTCCTGAATTCATCATATGTCATCACTTTTCTTATAACCTGGTCTAACTAGTGATCATGTCAATATCATCATGAAATCAATGTCTCTGTCAGGTTTCAAATTGGTTCATAAATGCACGGGTTCGGTTTTGGAAACCTATGATAGAGGAAATGTACAAAGAAGAATTTGCGGATTCTTCACAAGACTCGAAAGAGTTAGAAGGTTGTTTTGTGAAGTTGATCAGCAAACTCTTGGAAAGTAGAGGGTTCGCTTACATGTACTTTGAACTACTAATTATATTTAATTTTGAGGCTCATATTAGTATTGAGTTATTTGTGCAAAGACTCTAAATGCTGAAGATCAAAAAGTGATAACTGCTCCATGGACGTGAAAAGATATATAGAAACTCCAAAAGAACCTTATTGCAAAGTGAAAGAACTATGAATAATGCTAGTAAGAGTTTTCATATTCTGCTCCGATCGTTCCCGCTATAAACAAAAATTCTACGTCTTTCTTTTTTCAAAGGCTAGTAGCTTGTCAATCTGAATGTCACTTGTGTAACGAGTTATTTGATCCTGGTGTACCTGGCTCTACATCCACATAAGCTTCAGTTTTGCAGTTGAATCATGCCTTGTGATGTTTAATTCTATGCCGGAGGTCACATTGTAGCAAGTACCAAGCCACATTCTCAGATTAATACGAGGGAAGCCAAAGAATCCTCTACTCATCAGGGTTTCATGATATCATATTTACGAACCCAGAACATAACCAGCAACAGACAATCATTTTAACTACTTCCCAGACTCTTCCTGGACTTGACCATCTGCAAAGAAAACAGGTACCATTAGCTCATTTAAACGTTTAAAGAATCTAGTAACTGCATAAATGCAAAGTCAAATTTGAAAAACCCACCGGCAAGAGTGATTGCCAAGTTTGCTTGAGCATCTGCCCCAGAATTTAGCTCCTTTACAGGAATACAAGAACTTGTCAGAATGTTATAAGCAGCCCCAATGGCAGTAAACTTGTCAGATATGAAGGCAAATAGTATATGCATGCAATTAACAAGATTATCCACAAAAAGTACCATAGAGGAGACAAACAGAATCAACTTCTCTCACCCTAAGAACATGACTGATCTTGAAGGAGACAAATCCATCCTTCAGTTTCTTCACCTCTTCATACAAAGTAGACAAGTTCTGGTTTTTCACCTGCCATAAACCCTGAACCTGTGCCAGTAACCTTTATCAGTTGTATATATGTACATTATATCAAAGAGATTGTTTTAACCTGAGATGCCATCTCAGTACACCAACCAATATTGTTAGCAGAGGTCCAGGGGTTCATGAAAACCATTTCAAAACAGAAAAAGTATAGAAAGACAATAATTGATGACCATGAATCAGAGATGACACAAACTGCTTGAGAAGCAGAAAATATCGACATAACCAACCTGCATACAGACGAGTTTGGAGTCACCTTGAACAAAGATCCTGGAAAAACCTTTTTTAAGCGCATATTTTAACCCTAAAATAACAGCTCGGTACTCAGCAGCGTTACTGGTTGCAACACCCAGACCTTCACGTAGTTTACAGATCTAAAAGAAGTACATGGTCAGGGCTTTAAAAGAATCAAAAGGAACTGAAATAAATCCCAAAGGTAAAATTCATACCAAGGTTCCATCATCTGCTCGCAGTACAGCTCCAGCACCAGCTACTCCAGGATTTCCTTTTGATGCACCATCAAATTGAAGAGTACAGCCCTACAATTGTAGCATGGACACATCTGGAAAGAGAGAAGAAGAAGATAATAAAGAACAGGGGAGAGAGGAAGAGAGGGGGAGAGAGGAAAAATGCTTAAAGAAAGAAAAAAATAATGAATAAAACATGAAATGACGAAATTACCCTTCAATATGTGGCATCTGTCTAACGCCGTAACGGCCAACAGTGTTTCAGGTACTAAAGTTGGGTCGGGGTCCGAACTTCAAGTACCAAAGTGATAGTTTTGAAAATTTGGGTACAAAAATTCGGAGTCAGCCATAGGTCGGGTACTGTTTGTATTTTTTTCCCTAAATTAAAGGGAAAATCGTCCAAACAGTGTCTGAACTTTTCCAGACTATTAATTTTCATACCTATACTTCAAAAAATATCAAAATGGTACCTGAGAGTTTGAACCCGACCCAATTTCCGTACCTAGCAACAGTAAAATCGTTAATAGAGTTAACTTTTGAAGGATATTTTCGTCATTTTACTATTCACCGTCTCCATCCTCTTCTCCTCCTCCACCGAAACCATCACCAACACCTCTCTTACTGGGTTAATTTACTTAACATAAATTATGTCTATGCATTTGCATGTGCAATGACCAGAGTTCTAGTTCTTTTATTTTCTCCTTGGAGTTTAGAGTTTGGAGGGGCTGTGAACTAAGATTTCATGTTTATTTTTCTTTTCACCATCACCAACACCTCATTGTCTGTCCTTCCGGGTAATTGAGCTGCAATCTGACCACTTGTTGTAGCACAAAACCTCATTTTCTCTAAAACCCAGAAGATGAATAAAAGCTCTTGAATAATTTCCAGAAAAGAAAGAAAAAAGATCAAGTACCTGTTGCCCAGAACTGCATGAAGCTCTATTATCAAATTCTCTTCCTGCTGTGAGAATGGACCTCTCTTCAAATCAGGCCTCAGGTAGTTTATCCACCTCAACCTGCAGCTCTTCCGGTCTTCCCCCATCTTTGTAGGCCTGAAAATCATGTACACCGTCATACACCATAATCATATGACACATAATTAGAGAAAGTAACTTTTTTTGTTTAGTCCTGTTGAAAGTGATGGACTTTAGGAGTTGGAGTACTAAGTTATTTACCTGCAAGCTTAGGGACTGAGCTCCAACAACCACAATGGGGGAAGAAAAGCAGAGCAGCAGTCAAGGCAAAGAACCAGACCAACCCTCCGCGGTCGGAGAATCAAGTCTCCGGCAAGCCATTCAGTCCATCTCGTCCCTCATCTCCCTCACCTACTCCATTAAAATCTTCGCCGGAAAATGGAAAACCATAACAACCAAGCTCGGAGAACTCGACTCCAGCCTCGGCGTTCTGTTGATCGAAGACTTTAGCTACCGGTTTTCTCCGACGGAGCTCATGTAATCGGGCATGGGTCAAGTCGAATTTGCTGGAAACGGAAATAGCGCGGCGGTTCTGGAATTCCGAGGCGGCCTTCTTCAACAGACCGGCAAGGGTCGGGTTTTCCATTTTCTTTGATTAAAAGAAAAAAAAAAGAATCGCAGAAAAATATAAGAGTGGTTGTTATAAAAATTGGGTTTGTGAGAGTGATGGTCTGATGGGAAGGGAGAAGTGAGGGAACGTTTCTATAGAGGATCTGTTCATGGAAGGTACGATGCGGGGGAGGGTGGAGCTAGGAAGGAGATGAGTGACACGTTGGAGGAGGAGAAGAGGAGGATGGAGATGATGAATAGTAGAATGACGAAAATATCCTTCAAAAGTTAACTCCGTTAACGATTTTACTGTTGTTAGATACGGAAATTGGGTCGGGCTCAAACACTCAGGTACCATTTTGATATTTTTTGAAGTATAGGTATGAAAATTAATAGTCTGGAAAAGTTCAGACACTGTTTGGACGATTTTCCCTAAATTAAATGAGAAAAGAGGTTTTAAAGAGAGAAATGTGAAGCAGAGAGAGAAAGAAGAGTGAGAGCGGAAGAACTGAAGAAGAAGAAGAAGAAGAAAAGAATGGGTGAGTTCGTTACAAAGCACTGGGAGGGCTTCAAGGATTTCTGGGGCGAAAGGTTCTCCTTCCTCGATCACTATTCCAAGTTCATGAAGCGTGACAAGCCTCTTCCCTCTTGGTCCGACTCTGATGTCGAAGCTTTCATTGCTTCTGATCCCATTCACGGCCCCGCTGTAATTTCTCTCTCTCTCTCTCTCTCTCTCATTCTTCTTTTTCTTCGCTTTTTGTATACTTTCTCTGTGCGTCAATTCCATGTTTGTGTTTGTGGATCTGTTTGTTCACAATAGGTTGATGACTGCTTAGGAACAAGGATTTTCAAATCTATTGGATAGTTGAATTTGAGAGAGAATAATTGGTATACATATATAAATAAATAATTCATTAGTCATATACAAGGGTCAGGGCCTATTGGGTTCTGTTTGTAAATTCGTTTGTCAGAAAATAATTAGCAAAGAGGCAAGGGACTTGTAATTTGAGTTTTTACTGTTCGTAAATGAAATGACAAGAAGCCATATACGAAATGTCTTCTTCATTTGACATCTCTAGATACAATAAAACGGCAATGCTCTCATTTATTTGCTGCACAACTATTTAAGTTCATGCCAATTATTGTTAGGTGTTTTGTTTTGTTTTGGTTTAAGTTGACTGATATATGGGAGAAACTAAGTAATGACTTTAAAATCTATATGAGGTGCAATCTCAAATTAATGCTTAAGAGAGTCGATAGGTTAATAAGTTTTATGGTCTAACTATCACTACGACTGTTTTTATCCTGAAGGTGTGTTACTTAGTGAAGTGTTTTATATTTGTACCTGTCGTATCATTTTTTCCTGATATATAATGCTTAAAAATGCTGAGTAACACACCAAAGCATCGGTCATACTTTGGGACCTTGTACGCACCTACACCAAATGTGGATGGAATGTACATCTTTTCTACTGTGTCATCAACGTCTTGGCAATTTCTCCCAAGATGTTGATGCTTTTCAGTGCCAGGATTTGGTCCAGGATTCCCCGGTTTGAATTTCATGGTTCAGTAGGTTCCTATACCAAGGTGCAATCCAATTAAATGTGTAGATTGGGTTTCTGACTTTATCTGTTATTCTTAATTCACTATGTATTTTCTTTTAATGTTCATTTTTAGGTTAGTTCATGGTCTTTTATGTGATTGTTATCATTACTATTGACTTATTGAGGAACTTTTTAAGGATTTCAAATTTCAAGGTTTGCATTTCTGGTTATGTAGGGAACTTTAAAATTGATGTAAGAAAACATCCCTACTGATCATGCTCCTCCTTGCAAATTACTGAGGGTCGCTCCGCAAAACATGTTATTTATTTTCACTATTTGAAAAAGCAACATGTCTAAATTGCTAATCTTCTCTTCTGCTATCTATCTGCCTATATAATATGCTTTGTTTTCATATGCCTCTAATATGTTAGGCTTTGCATTTCTTTTTTTTTCTCCTACTTTGAGAAGTGGCTTTTGATTACTTGTTCAGGACAAGAATTACCTATTTTCAAGTGCAATGAAATATGGTTTGTTAGTTTCAACTTCGCCCCCAATTGTCCAATTTTTATCTGGTGTATTATGCATTTTCCTGTAAGGCAAAATTTTTATCAAGTGTAATGAAACATTGTTTGTTAATTTCAACTTCGCCCCCAATTGTCCAATTTTTATCTGGTGTATTATGCATTTTCCTATAAGCAAAATTTAGAGTACATAGATCAGATGTTTGCTCATACAGTATCTGCTCTTATCTGATGGTTAGACAATGCATATTATGTACTTAGCAGTCTTTTTGTTTTGAAAGAAGTTCAAGTGACCTGTTTTTCTTTTTCAGCTGAAGACAGCTAGGGAAGCAGCGAAATTTGCCGTTACAGGAAGTGCTATTGGAGCTGTATCAACTGCTGGATTTGCATGGAAATATTCAAGGAGCTTGCATGGTAATGTACTTCCTCTTCTTTTCATGGTTAATTAACGTACTCTTCTGTTTGAACAAGTATGTAATAGGAATTTCAACCGGACCAAAAAAAGAAAGAAAGTAGGAATATGGATGAGATGTGTCTGGTTACTTGTATCTAGCTTCAGGTGGATTTGAGATTATTACTGTGATGGTTTCACTGATTTAGCTGGCCATCAACTTAATGTCTTCTTATTTCACCACTTCCTACTGGACCTTTGTTAACATGACATGACATCTGTCAAAAGGTTTGCTAATCACAATTCAAGTTTTGGAAGATGAGTGTGTCTAGTACTTGAATACAGCTTCATACTTGAAAAGAAACAAATAATAATAAAGGAAGTGTAATACCTGTGCTAATTTATGTTTAGTTGCAAAAACGGCTAGTGCTTGTGCAATTGGCTATTATGGAATGACTAACATGGACTTCTGTGTAGTCAAATATGTTATCACTATATAGTGTAAAAGTAAATATTGCCCCTATTATTACTGACTAGTCTGGTCCCTTCTTCCTCGGTGGAATTTCAGTTGTGTTGTTCGTTCTTTCATTTTGATGTTTCTTATGTCTTATCACCCGCATTTACTTGTAGTACACACAAGGTCTTATGCTAACCATGTACATGCGTCTGGATGTGTTTCCAATAAACTATTTCTGTTAAAAAAGAAGTGCAAACCAGGACATGATTACTTTGAGATCATGTCCTGCAATCATATACAGTGCACGATGTACTTTCTTGTACTGGATGTAGTCTGGTTCTTTTCTTTTTCTTTTTCTTTTTTTATGTAATTTTTATTTTATTAAGCTGTAAGCTGTATGGTGTATTCCATTTCCAAAAGATATACCTAATGTGATCTGTAGCTTTAATGGTCAAGTGTTCAAGTTTATTTAGAGTTGGATCAAGATTAGGTTGTGATACTTCGCTTGTGGTGCAAAACTTGATGCTTTGTATTGATCTCCAAACTACCCTGCTTTTCATTGCTTATATTGATTTGATGTTTGGAAGTGCCTAGGGATGAGAAGAAATTGCATTTCACTTTTGTTTCATACATTATATCGATTCGATGTTTGTAAGTAACATTGCTTGGTAAATATTAACCTGTATTGATCAAGTTATATTAAGAGTGTAGCAGATTACTTATACGATGACTTATACATAGCTCAGAGATGTATATGGCTTCTATTTGGACAACTTTAACTCGCAACATTCAATATACCATAAGCATAAAAATCATTTGGATGACCTATAGAACGTTGTGTTCTGGTGGATAGAAGGGAATTTCAATTTTCTGAAGCTTATTTATTGTTTATAGGTTCTGGACTGGCTTTTTTGGCTGGAGGTGTCTTTGGTTGGACATTTGGACAGGAAATTGCAAACCACTCGCTTCAACTTTACAGGTTTGACACCTTGGCTGCACAAACTAAGTTCTTGGAATGGTGGGAAGACAAGAGTGAGCGACGGTCTTAAACATAGCTTGCTTTGCAATAATCATGTTCCATTTCTACAATAAGTATTGAGCACAGTTGTGTTAAAAAAAAGTGTAGTGGATAAAGGATTGCATGGAATTTTTCCATGTTTATGTTGAATTGGGGGCTGAATCCCCCTATGTTTGTGTTAAACATAGCATCAACTGTTATGTTGGGTTTTATTTTCAGCTCGAGGAATTTTTTGATGCTTTCACAAAATCAATTAATAAACCGGAACATTTTGGAATATTTGAGCTTCCTTTTTATCATAATTCCTTTGGCCGTTCTTTTCATCTCTTCTTATTCTGGTCATAAGGTCATTTTGGAAAACTTATTCCCTTCTGGACAAGTAATGATTGGGGTGCCTGAGTGGCATATTTCATGAACTTCGAAATGAACAACGTGGAATTTTGTCAACCCAAGCCCAAAATCTGGGACAAAATTTCAGTCTAACGAAATTTAGCACTCCTTTTACGCTCAAACTTTGCTCGATCAATCTGCGTACAACTGAAGCTCAGTCATTCCAAGACCGTTGAACAGTATTCCAAAGCGAAACTTAAAGATTGAATTTGGTTAACTATATAAATGCAGAATATTATGGCACAAAAAAGATGGAGATCCTTCATATTTTCTTGGTTTGCTTTCTTTCAAAAGAGTATTTCTATTGGGACCTCCAACTCTGCTCAGTTGACCTCACTCTATTATGAATTATTAAATGACATATATAACCTCTTATAAAATGACTATTAAGGACAATAATTATACTAAAAAAATATTATATTTAATTTCTCTAGACTTTCTAATTCAATAATATTATATTGCATTCTTTATTATTTTCCTTATCTATTTTCATTTTCCAATTTCACTACATACTCATTAAAGCATTTATATATATTTAATAAGAATTAAAACTATAATCAAGATCATGTGACATAAAAATTCCTATCATCATATATGTTGAACGCATATTGGTGAGGGATAACAAAAGAAATCATATTATGACCTAAATCCCAGTCTATTCATTATATTTACCAAAAAAAAAAAAAAGAGCTAGCAGTAAAAAAAAAATCTAAAAAACTATTAAATAATTAATCGTGAGGTACATAAAATAGAGAAAATAATTAAACATTAAGAAAAATTACTATTTGTTGTAGAGAAACTGAAATTGAGAGGAATTTGCTGTGTATTCTCATTGATAATAGGGGCCTCTTTATATACAGGATTACAATGCATAGAATCTCAATCATACAAGGAAAGTAATCGTACATTGAATAGGAATCTAGATCCTTCTAATTTAACCCTATTACCTGTAACATCCCGTATCTTAATTCACCGGTTTACTAGTCATTTGGACAGTAAACGACAATTTGATTTACTTTTACTCTTTTTCGGTAACTTTAGTGGCCCTAAAAGTTGACTTTTTGTTCGGGTCAAAATTTGAGAAAATGTTCTTCATGAAAGTTGTAGAGGACGTTAAACCGAGCGCGTGCATATGTGGTACGTAAAAATCGGAGCTCTTCCAGGTAAAATTGGAACTTGTTGTAGTTGAGAAAGAGGTTGGGTTTGTTGAGTAGATGGTGCTGCCAAATTTTGGTGGCCATCGGAGGTGGTTGCCGGTGGCGCGTGGGGCCCACGCGCTGCCACTGTTGGTGGCGCGTGGAGGCGTGTAGGGCAGTGTTTTAATTTCAGTTTTTAGCCCATTAAATTGTAGAATTGTTGTAGAGCTTGTATGTGAAGTTTGGTGAATTTTGGAGGGGTTTGGAATTATTTGTGAATTTCCGAAGTTTGAAGTTTTGTGATTGAATTGTGGGAAATCCGGCCGTCGGATTTCCCTCGTTTTCGTTGTGGGATATATAAATTGAGGAATTGGTGTTGTGGAAGAGATTTGGGTTGAATTTGAGAAGTAATGGAGATAGGGATTTTCGGGTTTCGTTCAGGTTCGTAATTATTTTATCAGATTGTCGTTTACGGAAATATAATTGTGTACAGGGCAATGCCGCGAGCTACGGTTAAATGAAGGAACTCGTTTGCGTGGTCGCCCAATAGTACTGTGAGTGGACTTTTGTTTTAAAAAATGATGCATGCATTTAATTCTTGAATTAGTGCTCTATTTAATTATCATATTATCTTCTGAGCATAGGATTGTTTAAAATTTTGATTTATCTCGTGGAATTACTTTTATTGACGATTTTCATGAAGTGATTATAAATTATTCCGGTTGTGATTTTCGGATATTAATTTTGTATGCTCGGATTTGAAATTATGATTTATGTTGTTTTTCAATAAAGTATTTTCCAGGGTATTTTCCAAAATGGAATATTAGTTCATCATTGAACTTCCTTGCTTATTCATTATTGACCCGAGAATATTTTGGCGTGCGGGACACGCCGTTGATTTATTGATCTTTCCTATTTATTTATCGACTTTTGATTTTGGCATTGGGAATGCCTTGATGATGATTTTAGAATTTGTTTTGTTTCGGTTTACTGGGATTACGATTTATTATTATTTCTCGCCTTTTGCTATTGATTTGGAGATACTTTTGGCGTGTGGGACACGTCGTTGGAAATTCTTTTACGAGAGATGGGGGAAGCCTTATGTATTTTGGATTTACTGGATTTTCGGTTATGTTTCCCTGTGCCATACTGAGGGGTGATTTTATCATGCTAGCATTGATTTTCCACCTTTGTGGTGCGGTGATGGGATCACCGTAGCCCTTCCGCCTTTGTGGCGCAGGTTACTGTCTCTGTGACAGTAATTCTGTAGCCCAGTATCCTATCGCTACACTTAGTGGCGTAATGGTATATTACGGGAGTTATGGGAGTTCTTTAGCCTGGGAGGCTATCACCCAACCAAGCCTGAGTGGCTTATTCGTATGGCTATCATCTTCCCCTACTTATACTATTTTTGACTAGCGGGGACTAGTCTGAGTTTCCTTAACCAGCGGGGCTGGACTTATATTTTCGAGTATTGAAATTTCAATCTTTTACTCTGTTGTTGTGACTAGCGGGGCTAGTCGGTTTTCTGGAGTTCAACGTTTTTCGGATTATTTTCTTAAGTGTTTTATAAATGTTGCATGCATCCGGATTTTATATATATCGAAAAATGTGGGAAAGTATGAAGTTTTATTTTGTTTTATTCATATTAAATTATTTATTTTTATCCACTCACGCTAACGTGTTTTTCAATTACTTTCCCCTGGGCCCTTCGGTTTCAAATGCCCAGTTTGCAGGCGAAATTAGTTGAGGTCGGGCGTACATTGGAGTTGAGGCATAGTCAACAGCATGGCTTCCGCGGTTGCCTTTGAGTTAGGTTGTCCTTATTTACCTTTCTATTAGAATTGCTCTGATTACCTATGGGATTTATGTTTTTCATGTTGAGGTTTGTGTTTTGTGAATTGGAGATTGGTGTTGAGTTGGGGAGCAGGGTGGCTCCAGAAGTATAAGGATGATTTGATTTAGAAGTGTAAATGCTTTCTACAGGTTTTGGGTAGCCCATTTTAGGGGAAGTTCCGCCAAATTTTTGGTAGAATTTCTTTTAAGGTGGGCCCCGCAGGGCCACTTCGGATTTCAGGGTGAAATCCAGGGTGGGTCCTGTCATTACCACTAGGTCAAGTAACCTAGAGTTTGGGCCAAACACAAATTAGGGTTTACTTGAACACTCCTTCTTGTGTTGCCCAAACGCGGTGCTTCTCTCGTTGCCTCGTTAAAAACCTTGCCGAGTAACAAAAACCCAGTGGGACAAAAATAACCTCGGTCGAAGGGGAAAAAGAGCACAACACACCCTTCACGCTTCGAGACGAACATGTAGACATCTCCCCCTGATGTCTGCGCCTCCCCCTGATGACTACGATGATGGGAGTTCAGATAATTTCCGCAAGCCAATTCTTGCCACATGTTTCTCGAACGTGGATTTGGGCAATGACTTAGTAAACAAGTCTGCCACATTATCCTCAGATCGAACCTGGTTCACTTTGATCTTGAGGAGCTTCTGTTGTTGCTGATTGTAGAAGAATTTAGGCGATATGTGCTTAGTGTTATCGCCTTTGATGTAGCCTTGCTTAATTTGTTCAATGCAAGCAGCATTATCCTCATAAATGCTTGTTGGCTCATCTGTGGTAGACTTCAAACCACAATTGCTTCGAACATGCGTAACTATGGATCGAAGCCATATACATTCACGAACTGCTTCGTGAAGAGCAATAATCTCTGCATGATTCGAAGAGGTAGCGATTAAGGTCTGCTTTGTAGACCTCCAAAATATCGCGGTCTTTCCCATGGTGAAAACATAACCAGTTTGGGAGCGACCTTTGTGTGGGTCAGAGAGGTACCCAGCATCAGCAAAACCTTCCAAAACACTTATATCGTTTTGGGATGGGGAGAGGGAACGCAGTCCACCATGTGTGGCGTCCTTGGCACTTGATGGGTCAGAATCCATCTTCTCTCTGTAGGGATAGAACAAGCCCATATCGATCGTACTACTTAGGTATCGAAAGATATCTTTAACACCAGTCAAATGGCGTAGTGTAGGCGCAGAGCTATATCTAGCTAGCAAGTTCACAGCGAATGAGATATCTGGTCTTGTGCATTGTGCTAACTACAATAATGCGCCTATTGCACTTAGGTAGGGCACTTCTGCCTCTAGCACTTCTTCATCGTCATCTTTTGGACGAAATTGATCCTTCCTTGGATCAAGACTACGGACGACCATTGGGGTGCTTGAAGGCTTAATCTTGTCAGTGTTGAAACGCCTAAGCATCTTTTGGGTATAAGCTGATTGATGAATCAGGATACCATTTCTACGGTGCTCAAGTTCTAAACCGAGGCAAAATCGTGTTTTCCCAAGATCTTTCATCTCAAACTCGGATTTCAAGTGTTCAGCGGTTTCCCTTAACTCTTTAAGGGTGCCAATTATGTTTATGTCATCGACATAAACCGCTACTATTGCAATCCGGAACTTGTCCTTTTTATGAACACACATGGGCATAGTTCATCGTTGACATATCCCTTTCCAATCAAGTAGTCATTTAGACGGTTATACCACATCCGTCCGGATTGTTTCAATCCATATAGTGAGCGTTTCAATCTAATCGCAAACGCGCTCCGTGGTTTAGAGCCACTTGATTTGGGTAACTGAATTCCTTCTGGAATCTTCATGTATATCTCTGTATCTAGATCCCCATATAGATACGCAGTAACCACATCCATAAGCTGCATGTTCAGTGTTCAGTTTTTCGGAAACTACCAAACTGACAAGGTAGCGGAACGTTATGACGTCCATTACGGGAGAATAGGTCTCCTCGTAGTCGATTCCAGGGCGTTGTGAGAAACCTTGCGCCACAAGGCGAGCTTTGTACCTTACAATCTCGTTTTTCTCATTACGCTTTCTAACGAATACCCATTTGTGACCAACTGGTTTGGTGTTGGGCGGTATTGGCACAACTGGTCCGAATACCTTTCTTTTCGCTAGAGAATCAAGTTCTGCCTGGATCGCATCTTTCCACTTTGGCCAATCAGCTCTACGTTGGCATTCATCAACGGAGCGTGGTTCGATGTCATCGGTCTCAATAATCTCACGCGCCACTGAATACGCGAATACATCATCAATGATGATGGAGTTTCTTTCCCACGTCCCATGTACACTAGTGTAATTAACAGAGATCTCTACGTTCTCAGGGATAGGTTCTGACATTGAGGCGTCCCCCAATGATGTCTCTTGGACATAACCATAATCCGGAACATTCTCATGGGAAAGATTTTGAGTATCGATGATCAAAGGATTTGTTTGTGCCTCATTCGCTCTCTTTCTAGGGCGAGTATCCTTCGAACCAATCAGTCTACCGCGCTTTCTTGCGGGACCTGCGGCCATAGATGCCACGTCATTGCCATGTTGGGCAATGGCGCCATCTCCTGTTGTCACAGGAGTGGCGTGATGTCCAGTATTTGGGACATCGATCCTTGCAGGTACGTTTACACCAGGTATGTGTGATCTCGTCACTTTGGCAACATCAGAAAACGCATCAGGCAGAGTGTCTGCTACGTTCTGGAGCTCGATTATTCTTCGCACTTCAAGTTCGGACTGTGCGGTACGGGGATCGAGATGAGACATAGTGGGGACAGACCACGACAATTCCTGTCGTTCCTGTTGAACATATGTGTTTTTATCTCCCCCTAACGATGGGAAGACTGTCTCATCAAAGTGACAATCCGCAAATCTAGAGGTAAAGAGATAGCCTGTCAAGGGTTCGAGGTAGCGGACGATCGTTGGAGATTCATATCCAACAAAAATGCCCATTCGCCTTTGTGGACCCATCTTAGTACGCTGTGGCGGCGTAATAGGCACATAAATGGCACACACAAAAATGCGTAAGTGCGAGATATCAGGCTCGTACCCAGTCACTAGCTGTAACGCAGAGTAAGATTGGGTTGTAGTGGGTCGTAGACGAATTAGCGTCGCCGCATGCAATATTGCATATCCCCAAGCAGAAACAGGGAGATTGGTGCGCATAACCAATGTCTGGGCTATCATCTGTAGTCGTTTGATAGCGGCTTCTGCGAGACCATTTTGGGTATGAACATGGGGAACTGGATGTTCTACATCAATCCCCAGTGACATGCAATAGTGATCGAATGTTTTCAATGTAAACTCCCCAGCATTATCAAGTCGAATTGACTTAATAGGATGGTCAGGGTAGTGAGCCCGTAGACGAATAATCTGGGCGAGGAGTTTAGCATAAGCAGCATTTCGAGTGGACAATAGCGCGACATGTGACCAGCGTGTCGACGCATCAACCAATACCATAAAGTATTTAAAAGGTCCGCATGATGGTTGAATTGGTCCACAAATATCCCCTTGGATTCTCTGTAAGAACGGAATGAGTATTTTGGGATCCTTTGCGTAGGACGGTCTCGGTCCTAATTTCCCGAATGAACAGGCTTTGCAGAAAGAGCGAGGGGCCTTAGAAGTAACCAATGAGGATTTTAGTTGGGCCTGAGCGTCTGTAGCGCTATTAGAAGCAAAATGTGTGACTACATCTCCCATCATGGTGTTGGAGCCATGGGAATTGCTGTTTATGGCGTCATGGCCATTGGGAGGAACAACCATGGCGTCATGCTCATGGGACTTGAGCTGCCCTTTGGCGCCCCAAGACGGCTGCAGCGCCAGATGCTGCAATTGTTGCGGTCTTGCTAAGTCCAGGAATCAATTTTTGATTCTTGCTTCTTCTCACTCTGAAGAATGGAAGTCTTTAATATATGGAGCATCATATCATGACCAGGATGTCCTAGTCGGTCATGCCAAAGCCAATATGTGTCTGAATCCAAGAGATCTTCTCTTATGACATTGTTGGATTCAATAGGTCGAATTGTAGTGACATAAAGTCCACTAGATTGACACATAAGCTTCTCTAAGATGCGCTTTCTTCCGCAATCATTAGAGGTAATGCAAAGGAATTCTATTCCGTTCTCACTATGCGTTTCCGCATGGAATCCGTTGGCTCTAATATCTTTAAAGCTCAATAAGGTTCAGTTTGCCTTAGGAGTGTAGAGAGCTTCAGTGACTTTAATCAAGGTGCCATTGGGCAAAAGGAATTGGGCCATTCCATGTCCTTGAACTAAACCTGATGGCCCAGCCATCGTAGTCACAGATGAATATGTAGGCAACATCTCTAAGAATAATTGCCTATGTCGTAGATTGGTGTGTGTAGTCGCACTATCCGCAAGACATTGAAGTTCATCCATTCCTAAAAGAAAAGCTCGTAATTAAAAAGGAGTCATAAAGAAAAGAACTCAACTTTTATTAATAAGCCAAACAGAATTACATCATCGTTTCTTTAACCAAAGAAAATCTAATCCAATAAAATAACTAATGCAAAACAATGGTAGTCGTCTAACTCCTTTCGGTAATTCCAATGCAAATGTGACCATGTGAGTAGAGAGATGTCGGTGGAGCAAGGCTCGCTTAAGTACCACTTATCTCAAAACCTTCCTAGACATCACACTTACATTGAGTACGCCTAATTTGAAGAAAGACTAGTATCATTGGCATCTACTACAAAAATAATATGGCAATTGCCTACATCTCTTGGAAAATAAAAAGACTTAATCAAAATCGCCAGTTTCTGGGTCTTGATCCTTGTAGTCTTCTACCCTTAGATCGAGATCTCCATCTTGATCTTCTTATTCCATGTAATTTGCCTCCCTTGCTTCACGATACATCTTGTATGCATTTGTAACGTTCTGGGATGCAGTACACTTCTTTGCCCAATGTCCACTTGATCCACATCTGAGACAAGCATCATTATGGTCAGGTTCCCTTGATCGAGGCACTCTGGGAGCGTTTTGTAGACGGTTATTGCCTTTGGTGGCGTTACCACCATAACCGGAGGCTTGGCCTCTCTCTCTCTTCACACGTTTACCTCCACGGTTCCGTGCACGCCTATCTTGGCGATTTCCTTCCTCTTTAGGGCGAGAATATGGACCAGAACGTCCATAATTATCCCTACTCTTAGGATTTCACTCCTTGCGTCCTCCCTTGGAGGCGCAACTATAATTAGACTCCGGATATGACTTGGTTCCCACGGGTCTGGAGTTATAGTTCTTCACAAGTATGTTGACGTGCTTTTCAGCTATGTTCAAGGCACCAATTAGCTCATGAAATCTTGTGATACGTCTAGCATTGACATCAATCCGATAGTTTTTGGCTATCATCAATGCAGAGACGGGGAAGGTGGAGAGAGTCTTCTCGATCAACATCGTATCAGTGATGTTCTGTCCACAGAACTCCATCATAGACTTGATACGAAGTGCTTCTGAATTGTAGTCAAGTACAGACTTGAAATCACAGAAGCGGAGGCTATGCCATCTCACTTCTAAGTCTGGAAGTAGGGAATCACGGATGTTGCCAAAACGCTGCTCGAGTTCTACCCATAGTTTTCTTGGGTCTTCCTCATTGAGGCACTCATTTTGGAGCGCGTCATTCATGTGCCTTGTCATGAGAATGATGGCTTTAGCTTCATTAGCCTCTCTCGTAGCTCTATTTGCTTCAAAAGCAGCAGCTTGTTGAGGAGTAACCACGTCCTGACTTGGCTCTTGGATCGTACTTAGGATCCCATCAGCCTTAAGATGCTGGCGCACATCACGGACCCACTTGTGGTATCCTGCGCCTGTTGTCTCTAGTGGAGCGAAGCTCAACTTGTTCAGGTTACTCATCCTGAAAAACAACAAGAAAATAGGGTTAGTTTCGGAGCGAAGAAGGCTACCACGAAAAACTATAAAATTTCTGAGCGTAGTCGCTTCCAAGAAATTAGGGATTTTCTGAGCGTAGTCGCTTCCAAGAAAATCCGATTCCAAGAGGGGTTTTGGATTAGATCGAAACGATGATGTATGTGGTGGATCGTTTTCTTCTCAACAAACTCTAAGTTTGGAGGACTCTACAAGCTCCAAGCTTGGAGTGAGCACGAACCCCCACAGTTCGGCTATTGGTCTCCCCTATGAAGAAGAAAGGGGGGTAGAAGAAGGGATGTTGGAAGTCCCCGAGAAAAAGAAGAAGAAATTGAAAAACTTCAAAAACGGAAACTTTTAGAAAAGATTTACCTTGAAAAGTGGTCGGAAATTCTTGACCGGAAAAGTTACTGTAGATGGCCGGAAAAAAGTCGCCGGAAAAAGTTGTCGTAAAAGTGCCGGAAAGTGGTTGACCGGAGTTGACTGATGTTGATCGGAGGTGTTGACGTGGCGCTCTGGTGCTGACGTGGCAAGCTGACTGGACGCTGACTGGATGCTTGAATGGATGCTGACGTGGCTGATGACGCAAGGCTGACGTCAGTGGGCTTCAAGCTGCTGGGCTTCTGGGCTTTTGACTTTGGGCCGAGATCCAGTTGTGCTTCTGGGCCTAGGGTTTTTCTTTCCCTTTGGGCCGAAGCTTTGGGCTGCTGGGCTGGGTTCACTGAGGTAGGCAGCGGTTCGGTGGTGCAGTCTCTTCAGGCGGCCGGTTCGGGTGGTTCTAGGCCGGTTCCGGTGATGAGGTTTCTGGTTCTCGGAATCTGGGAACGAGATGCAGCTTGGGACAAAGGGTGGCCTTGAGGGGTGGACGAGAAGATGGCAAACCAGGCTGGAGATCATCGGATTCTTCTAGGGAGGCCGGTTTGGACACTTCCGGTGGCCGGTTCAGGTTGATTTCGGCCGGTTCTGGGGGCGGGGCCGCCGGTTCTGGATTCCTGGAGTTGAGATCTTAAAAGTGGGCGGTGGCGGTTTCTGGGATTTGAAGGCTACGAATTTAGGGTTTCAGGGTTAGGGCTTCGTGCTGATAACGTGTTGTAGAGAAACTGAAATTGAGAGGAATTTGCTGTGTATTCTCATTGATAATAGGGGCCTCTTTATATAGAGGATTACAATGCATAGAATCTCAATCATACAAGGAAAGTAATCGTACATTGAATAGGAATCTAGATCCTTCTCATTTAACCCTATTACCACTAGGTCAAGTAACCTAGAGTTTGGGCCAAACACAAATTAGGGTTTACTTGAACACTCTTCATTTTTTTTTTGGCACATCTACAAGAGAGAAAAAAAAAAGTAAAAAAAAAAACAATTTTTTTTATTAGAAATTAATTTTTAAAGCCCAATACCTTGTGTTTGAGTTTCTTTTTTATTAGATAAGAGATTTTGTAATCTGGTTAAGGAATGAATATGTAATTAATAGTTTGTTTGCAAATTATATGAGTGAGGTTATTTCAGGAACTTGAGTGAGGTTTAGTGAGTAAATTTAGTATTTGAAAATTTGATAGGAGGTGTAAAAAGCAAGGAGGTCAAATGAGTAAATTTGAAGGTTCCAATAGAAAAACTCCTTTCAAAATCAATCAATAATTTTTATAGTAATGTATTTTTTTTTTTTAACCAAACCTTTACTAATAAAATTTGACGTCTTAGAGTATGAATTATAAATGTATCGGAAAAATCTTTCCCATACAAATGTAACATGAAATTAAGAAAGAAATTTTTTTATTCATTCTAGGAGAAGGAGACGAATATAAAATTGGTGTGAATATAATTTTGCTCAATATAAAAATGTAGTTTTGGGCCCCTTCACAAGCAAATCATTAAACTCCTCTATTTATCTTGGTTTTGGTTTGCATTTGCCTTCTGATAAGAATACATCCTAGAAGTATCGCATCAATTTTCCAGTTAGTGACCAAAGTGCCTAATTTTCCAAGTTGTGGATTCTAGTGCCGAGATCTTGGCACTGACCATAACCATGAGCATATTTTCTTGCAAAAATAAAACCGGTTCCTAAAATCAAAGGGGGAATCGAAACATGCCAAGACTATTACTTCCTTGATGAAATCGTACACGAAATTCTGTTGATGTAGCCGGTCAAGTCTCTAATCAAATGCAGCATAGTGTGCAAGTTATGGAACTCTTTCATCAAAAGCCCTACCTTCTTTCACACCCACCTTAGCCGCCACACTTATAAAACCAACCATGAGGAGAGGTACATCTACTAGAGGTTGAAACAAACACTAGTGGCCTCTCGTCACATTGAGATAATCCTAAATTGGGTGAGTAGTATTTTCGTCTCATAAATCTCAATTACAAAAATCAACCCATTGAAGGGACGACAAGATTCTTCATAATCTCTTACATCATTACAATGATGAATTAGGTCTTTAGGATCTTTGTGATTATCCTATCTGTTCTTTATTTGAACCTCTAACCCTTGGCCCCATTACAACCGTAAATGAAAAACCTTTTGATCTTCGAAGTTGTCATTCAATTTGTGTGGAGGGCTAAGCATATGGTGTCACTGACCTTTCATTCGAGTTTTGGCTTTTCTTTCATGGGATCATAATGAAGAAAAAAAAAATTATTCAGACTAAAGCTTTTCTTTCTTGTTATCATATGTGAACTATTTGTTTGCTTTTCTACATCATTGCTCTCATATATAATTTGAGTGAAAATCTATACATGAGCCAGAAAATCAGGGAGAAGAAAGAGGGTAAAGTGAGAATTGAGTTTAGACTTGTTCGAATCATGCTGAGATATTAATCACCGTATGCAACCATTTTCTATGATTACATGTGATCGTTGTGATTTCTTATTAGCTTTAGAATGAGGTTGGATTGATCCTTGGTCTTTGTGCTGATCTTGATGTCTTGAAAGTATGAAATTCTTGAGACAAAACAGTGAAAGGTTGCATGTTTTGTTTTTAGTTTTTCCTTTGTTTTGCTAAAGGACTAGGAAAATGTAATTATGGGGGTGTTTGACAGGAGCGTAATTATACATTATTTGTATCAAATTTCTCTATATTTTCAAGTTATTTACTTTCTTAATTTGTTTTGTAGGTATTTTGGAGCAAAGAAGAAGGAAAGAAGCAAAAGAGAGATTGAAAGGATTGAAAGGTAACCAGTCCAGATTATTCAACTAATAGCACTGAGGGAGGCTCAGAATGAGCCAGATGACGATCTTTATATTGATGGACAACCTAGGATGTCTAGTTTCCAAACCTTTTTACAGTTTGTGAATACCATTTTTCTGAAAAAAAATTATGACTGATTACCAAAAAGGTCAAGCGGCGGGTGAATCTGGGTTTTGACCAGAATTTAGGTTTGTTTAGTATCGTTTTACAAAATAGTTTTTTTTTTTCAAAATGATTATAAATTGAAAACGATAAGTTAAGTTTTGTATTTTTATGATTTAAGAATGTGTTTGGTATATTTTTCTAAAAAAATGCTTTACAAGAAAAATAATCGTAAAATATGTCTATAAATATTTCTCATATGTGATCAATCGTGTGGACTCGTTTTTTAAATTCTTTAGCCGGATGAAGGCTAACACCATTATTTGCCTGACTTAACTATCGATATCTCTTTTTCATTCATCTTCTCAAGAAATATCTAAAACAATAAAACACGAACCCCAACAAATGAAAAATTATACTAAAATACATGAAAGGCTTTACTCTCTTCCTTAGTAACACCTATCAATCTTTCTTCAACGCTCTCTCTCTCTCTCTCTCAAGCAACTCCAGGTGTATTTTAACATCTATCAAATCCAATGCATAAGAACAAATTTCAAACCAAAATTTAGATTTTCTGTATAGATTGGCAAAAGTTGTTGTTGCTCTTCTTTTCCATATACTTCAATCCACTTATAGTTAATTAAGAGAGCATTGTTTGATCATTATATCTCTCCAATGATCAATTCGATCTACATCCCGTATAAGATTAGAAAAGTAATAGCTCAATGGAGGAAACTTGCAAGTGGTGCTTTCTTCTTCTTTATTTGTTTTATATTCTATTGAACTTCACAAGCATATATATGTATGTAGATCGCTTAATGGATATAACTTGCAGGTGGTGCTTTCTTCTTCTTTACTTGTTTTATATTTAATCGAACTTCATAAGCATATATATGTAGATGTAGCAGTATGAAGAAAAGAAGATTAGGCTGTAGAAAACTACCAAGAACAAAGAATTCTGGGTAGAAAAAGTTTGTCTGAAAATTGGGCAGGGGACGGTAAGCACGAGTGAGAAAATAATTTTCTCTTTGGTTTGCATTCGATGTTTTTTGAAAACGATGAAAACGAGTGAAAGTCGTTTCCAAAATTAATACGGAGCTTCAGAGTTGTATCCTAAAATAGTTTCCCATGTTTTCAAGATTTAATGCGTCGAACACGTATTACGTCAATTTCTGTTTTCATAATACAGAAAAATGTTTTGTAAACCCGTACCAAATGGGCCCTTATGTTTAGTGGCCCAAATCACACTAGAAAGCCAATGACGAGTTTTTACTGAATATTCCAACTTAATATGCACAAACGGAGCGATGTGGATGATTGAAATGAGTCATCAAGTTCAAAAGCCAATTAGAAAATTCAATTAGATTCTTTCTTCAATTCAAATTAGAAAAACTAATTAGAGTTGAAAAAAGATTTGTGGTAGAAAACCAATATAAAAAGAGGAGAATACATCAGCATTTGTGCATCCCCTCACACCATCTATACATTTTCAATTCCTATATATTCTAAGTTCAAAAAGTTCAGAAAAGAAAAGCCTTGAGTTCAAGAGAGCCACTGTGGGTGTCATCTTTCTCTCTTCTCCTTTTTTTTTTTTTTTTTTGTGATTTCAAACTTTATTATTTTATGTCATGAACTCTGTGAATATGTGGAAAAAACTTCTTTTTAGTTATGAGTGTTTCGAATCACCGATTATGAGAATTTCAGTTTATTAATTCCTTTTTGTTTATTTTTACTTTTTACATGAATGGTTTGCTTGCTTAATTGATTGATTGACGTCTTTTATGTGCTTATGTCTTATGATGAGCATCATATGATATTTGCATGTAATTGGAGCAAGATTTAAGAAAACATCTCACATAATAGTTTTATGTTCTTAATTCACGAGTAGCAACTACTATAGAACAATAGTAAAGCCAATAAACCTTAGGCTAAGAATAGACGGTGTTTCCATAAGGATTAGTCTAACTAAAATCAAACTTTCTGAATGCTTAATAATCTATTCATGTGTTTTGCAACTTGTGTTTCTTGTATGTGATTGCATGATTAGTATAGGTTAAACTTGGTGCGTTTCACTTAGTGTTTATATAACTTAAGGAAAGTACGTAGTAAAAATTAATTCATGCATTTATAGTTTCTCTTTGATTGTTGTCATTCATGCTTAGGAAAGGACTTAGGGCCTATAAACTGATATGCATGTAACCGGTGTGTGAAAAAGCATGCTCTCAACTATCTCCATTCATGTATATATGAATATATCGCTCTCAAATTCTCAACTATTTATCTTTTGCAATCTGTTTGCAAAACCTAAAAACTCTTCCTTTATTTGTGTTTTCTTTGTTTATTTATTTAGTGTTGCATGCTAGCTAGTAGCCCTTTTAGTTCTTGGCAACAAACGATCCTACTTATTCTATACTATGGTTGACATCTTTTTAGAGGGTTTAAGTTGTGCACTTTCTAAGCGTATCAATTTTTGTTGGCCATGCCTAGTTTAAATTGTGCTAGCAAGAAAGCGATGGTTTTTGCTATTTCTCGACTATCAATGGCTATAATTTTTTTAAAATTGTCAAGGAATCTTATTGTTGCACATACTTGACGTTCATGTTTGGTTGTTAACTACGCTTCCTAGAAGACTCTGAGTGCTAGTGTTGTTGGTGTTTTTGCATACGGTTGTCCTCCTTTTAATGATATAGATAAACTTGCCTTTTTCATTTTGTTGTTCATTGGATTCAAAACACAAGGACAATATTATCTTTTCCATTCTCATATTTGATATATATGTTAGATGAATCATTTGGCAAGGCTGTGATCTCTCAAGCTACGAGACAACTTCCCCCCATTATTTCACGATATAAGGACTGTCTTGCCTTGTTTGAGTTTTTAAATATTCAAGTGGATTCTTTTGACGTATTGGTGATGAAACAATACAATGTGGTTGAATCATGAGCTAAACAATTTAATTTGTTCCTCCAAGGATCTTGAGTTGTGTCATATTTTGTTTAAGAAAGAGTGGCGAAGTAGTCGTCAGAGTGAATGACGGCATGTTAAAATCCGTCGATCTAAGACATAAACAATTTAAAGATTTTGGAATTGAAGGATTTAAGTATAACTTCGTAAATTTTTATGTCGAGAGCCTTCACTATGCCAATAATAGCTTCAGACGACAGATGATATCTGTCGTCTGATATGCAAATTATCTGTAGTCTATCCAGCTATCATCTCTTATGGCATCAGACGACAGATATCCTCTGTCGTCTGTTCTCACTCAGACTACAGAAGTTTCGTAAGGCTCTGTCGTCTGAACAACCCAACTTTGAAGGATTTGGAACTTTCTGTAGTTATTAATCACATACAACGACATATTAATGTTGTTGAAATGAGGTACAAACTACAGTTTTAATAAAACCTCTGTCGTCTGAAAACAAATAAGAACACATATATATGTTGTCTGAAGTTACCAAAATAAAGACTTGTTTGACAATCTATTGTTTGAATGCATTTTTAACGACATTTAATTGTTGTTTGTAAATCACTTATAATTGGGTAAATTATGCTCATCTGTCGTCTAAATAGTTGTAAGACTTTATTTTTATGTCGTCTGTTTTGTATTCCAACCACAATTTTAAGTTTTTATGTTGTCTGATAGAAAATAAAACTTCGCGTTTCTGTTGTTTGATAATCAATTGAACTTCAGTTTTATGTTGTCTGATAGAAAATAAAACTTCGCGTTTCTGTACAGTAGTCATCAAAAAGGCAGATTAATTATAAGATCAATTCCTCATTGCATAAATTAACCCACCAAAGTACATTGCATAAATTAACCCACCAAAGTACATTTCCAAAGTACATTTCCATCAGTAGCATAAATTGGATATCAGTACGCACTGCAGTAAAGAATAACCCTACATCTCCAATCAATATTCAACATTGTGGGTGACAGTTGTAGGAGGGCTCCCTGTTACTCCTGACCCTGATAACCTAACCTCCAGGCCATTTTCTGGTAAGACCTGCAATTGTTACATCAAACGAAGGCGATGAACTTAGACCAATTTATTCAATACTGAAAGGCCTCTCATGCATCAAAGTGTAAGTTAAGTACCTTGACAATAGGTTTTTGCACCAAAGTGGACTGGGAAGCAATTGCAGTCATATAAAGGGTTTGTTGAGTCCCGAAGCTACAAAATGCAAACTTCATTGGTTATCTGATGGACAATATATTTTCTACAACCAACCTAGTCATTACACATTATTTCTACAAGAGTTAGAACACTCACTTGATGAACTGCTTCCTCAGTGAACGGGAACCAGTACCGCATTCCCACATAGACATTCACCGGCATGTCCTTTGATTCCAAAGCCATTTTCAGTGCATTTGCCTGTATATCACGTAGTAAACAAACTTTTTAGCACAAAAATTCATGAACAGAACAGACTAAGCCGCATTATATCTACCTGCTCATCTGTCATCTTACGCAAGGGTGAACCACCTCCTATAGAAGCATACCCTTCCTTGTTTAACATCAACCCCTGCAAACTATAATTAATTAATTTAACTACATCAATATGGTCCTCACACAAAAGCACTATTATAAAAACTAAAGACAAATAAACAAACAATAGGTTCTAATAACTTTTACCTTTCCAACAATTGCATTCGAAATAGATAACAAATGTAAACTTCAATATAACAGCAAAATCAAAATGTATAAACAAAAACCAAAGGAGGAATCCAATGCATGCCAATTCTACAAGTCTATTTCAGGGGAAAAAAATGAAGGTAAGAAAATAAAGACCATGTAATCTGAAAACAGAAACTTGACTATTGTAGCAGCAATTGTTCCACAATCCACTATTTAAAGTCGTATTAAGTTCATGTTGTGCAAGACACCAGTCTAGGAGTTTGTCTTTCCAAATCCACAAACATTAACTTCAAACAGCTCAACATGAGAGTCCCAGTAAGTATCTGAAACTTGTATGTAAATTCAATAATCCCACATAATTAAATACTTGTGATATCATTGACATTATAAATAAATAATGTCTGCAAAAGAAGCCACGTACAACAAAGAAGCTAGCAACTGCAACTTTGTCTGTGAGCTTCCTACAAAAAAGGTCAGGCGCCAGTAGTTATAACAAAAGAGATGTAGCAAGATTGAAATTGTACAGTGATTTAGTGAATAATACAACAGTTCTTTTAGAAAAATTTGATGTTGGAAAAATTTGCGAGTAATTCTTTACCAAACTTTGGATCCGGGCAGGCTCTGAGAACTCATACTTGTCATCAGGCTGCAAGAAGAAAAATATAAGATGGCCATCCAGACATAGTGTTGAAAAAAAGAATTGAACAAATAGCTGCACACACATTCATTGGCCAACAAACAACACAGGCACATGCAAAATGAACAAATGTCATGAAATAAGAAATGAAGGAGGTAAGGTACCCTTAAATATAGTTTGATCTGCGTCCCGGCTAATGATATTTTCTGGATCAGTTTCTACCCTAATCACATAAGAGCTACTGCTCAAGACAGTCATCCAGACTAGAAGCTCAACCATGAGCAGATAGTTTTTACAAGGCATAAGACTAAAAAAAGTGTGAAACCAAAACTGCACCTGCTTGTCAGCAACAAGAAAAGCAGAATAGAACCCAACACCAAATTGACCAATCAAACCGTTGTCTGCACCAAGATCCTTATTTTCCAAACAAGATATAAGCACAAAGATCAGATTCAAAAGCATCAATAAACAAAAACAAGATTCAGTAGACTGCAAAACAATGCATTATGAGAGAGACCTTCAGAGCCGTCAAGAATTTTGAAGTACCACTCTGAGCAATGGTACCAAGGCAGTCAATGAGTTCCTCCTTCGTCATCCCAAAACCAGTATCCCTAAAATTCAGACACCAACATGTCAATCATCTCCACTAATCCATCAAGGAACAAAACAGACTTAACAATCAACTCAAATTTGGAATCCGAACAGCTAAACTCATCAAACAATTATCATACAACCCTAAATCAGAAAAAATACGAACAAAAAGAAAAAAGAAACCAAATCTGGAATATGGATTAGAAACCCTAGATTAGACAGATACCATAGATCGGCGAGATAGATTCGCAGGTAGCTGAGAGGCTGGTCAAATGCCCACTAAATTGAGTATGAGATCTTGCCCTTCAGGAGGTTCATGTCGAAATGTTAGATACGGAATTTCAGCTGCAGGAACATGAATAATCAAACAGAGAGCCACAAATAGTTCCAAAAGAACAACAATTCTATGAAACTTGGTTTGTTGCAAATCACTTCAATTCCAACTAGTTTGAACACAATAGTACACTAAAAACCCATACCCAAATCAAAAGGTTAAACAAATTCAGATCATAGACGTCAAAATTCATAACCTGGTGCTGTTAAAGGTACCGGGTGAAGTTAGCTTCGTCAAATGTTCTCTTCCTTTTGTACTTGACGAGCTCGTTCAAGACCGGAGATCTCTCTTCCAAGAACAAGAGCATGAGGAAGCAATTTCAACAGTACCCACAAATATAAACACTAATCCCTACCATAAACCCATAAATTTGAACACCCACCAATTGAAAATTAGGGAGAGAAGAGAGTACGTGAAAGTCGAAGCTTCTCTGGTCTTGATTTTAGAGTTGGGGTTCAGTCCTCAAGCTTCTATCTGCGTTGATATAAAGAAATTAGGTCAAGGAGAGCTGAAGTAGAGGAAACCCATTTGTTCTTTTTGTTCTGTTGTAATGAAACGAAGAGGGAATTTGATATGGGTAAAGAGGGAATCTGAAAATTACTCAGACGACATACCCAAGCTTGCTTTGCCGGAATCGCAGTAGGATGGGAGTGTGTGTGAACTGGAGAGGGTGAAAGGGATTGAGGGATTGAGGTTCATGAGAGTGTGAGAGCGTGCGAGGGAGAGATTGACTGAGAGTGAGAGGTGGCAATTGTGTTTTTAGATCTAGGGTTGGTTTTTTTTTTTTTTTTTCAGCTAAGGGAAAGGTCCTAGCAAAATGAGTGGGAAAGCCCGAGTTTTTCTGTTTTAGCTAAGGGAGGGAACTGGGAATACTATAGATTAATTAGGGTTTGTTTCCCATTTACTTAGACGACATATGAATGTTGTCTTAATTTTCTACTTGTCTTCCGTTTACTCAGACGACATATAAATGTTGTCCTAACTTTCCACTTTTTCATTGCGAATTTATCAGTTCTTTCAGACGACAGATATCTGTCGTCTCAATTTTCTAACTTACTAAAAAGATGAAAAAACTGAAATAGTATAGATTCTCATGCTATTCAGACTACACAATTAATTTATATGTCGTCTAAAGAATTTTACAAGATTCAGACGACAGAAAACAAAAATTCTGTCGTCTGAAATGTGTCGTTTGAAGGCATTATTGGCATAGTGCTTGTTTACCCATTAATGTTTTTTCTTACTGCGTTAGGGAGTGTGATACATAGTACATTGAAATTTTTAGCACTAATTTTACTACTTTTGGTCGTATTTATGAGAATAGACTTGTTGAACTTAAATCACTGTGATATTTGATATGATTTGTGAATTTTTTAAAAGAAACATTTCTTAGGATAAGTGGGCTTAAATCAATATCAAATTTTGGTTCTTTTTGAAATTAGGATTCTATTGGTTTTTTTTTCTTTGTTTCTTCTAAGGTCTATTTCTTGGTATTCAATGCTTGCTTTAATCTTTCTTAGGAGACTCCTTTTTTGTTTTTTGTTTTTTTTCCATGTTTTTTCTTTCATGATATGAATTTTGGGCATGAACTTGTAGTTGAAGAGAGTATTCTTCTAGCCATTTTTTGCAATTTGGGTGTTCCATTTCCATAATTGGACCACCATCCAACTACATATGCACAAAGCCACAAACAAAACAATAATAATAAGTAAACAAAACAAATATCAAGCCTAGTAGTTTTCACAAAATAATGAAATAGTCTTAGTTTCTTACCCGGACCATACTTGTCATCATTTTTTGCACATCCCAACTTAGCTAAAGCTCTTCCAAATCCACCTCCTTTGCTCTTATACATCAGCAACTCTTCATTTGTCACAACACTTTGGGTCTCAAGGTCATCGGGAAAGAACTTCTCCACACAAAGAAAGAACCCTTCCCTGACAACTTGATCATATTGTATGTCTTCATCCTTGTAGAAGTAATAGGGGTTCAAGAGGTAAGCCGCCAAATGTAATGGACTATCAAGACGACCACGGGCTTTGTCATCAATAATCTCTATGATTGGCCGATAATTGGCCTCTTGATGTTTGAATGCCTCTTTAATGTCTTCCTTTGCCTTAAATAATTCTCCATACAAAAAGCCCATTGATGGCTTTTTTATCCCCATCCACAAGGTGAAGCACCTTAAACAAAGGAGCAAACACTTTCAAGCAAAGTGTTACCCCATTCCAAAAAGAGGTACTCAATACGGTATTATATGCCGCTTTCCCGTTGGCACTCTTAGAATGTTTACAAGCGGTCCAATCATCACAAGCAACCATACACCTCAACTCACTCTTCTTGTCCATCAAGCTTTGCAAAGTTAGAAACAAAGTGGCAAATCTAGTGACTCCCGGCCTCACTATGTCTCTTTTCTTTGTATGCTTCCTCATCAAAGTCAATGTCTTGTGATGTGCATAGATAAAGATAGTGAATGCCTTTGCCTTCTCAATCACCCATTTGAATCTTGGTTGGTTACCAATCCCTTGAAGCATGAGATTCAATGTATGAGTGGCACAAGAAGTCCAAAACATATTTGGCCTCTTTATCTTCAACAAATTCCCCGCCACCATATTGTTAGTAGCATTATCCGTCACTACTTGAACTACACTTTGTGCCCCAACTTCTTCAATGCATTTGTCAACATATTCAAAGATATAGGCCCCGGTGTGTGATTGATCCGAATCTTCCCTTGAAGAAAGAAAAGTAGTGCCTTCCTTGCAATTGACACATAAGTTCATAATGCTTCTTCTTTTTCGGTCGCTCCAAGCTTCGGTCATAATGGAACAACCATTCTTTGCCCACTCTTCTTCATGCTTCATGAGTGAATTTTTAGTCCTCTCAACCTCTTCCTTCAACAATGGCTCCCTTAGTTGGTATAGAATTGGAGGTCGGTAACCCGGGTCAAATTGACTAACTGTTTCTACAAATCTCTTAAAGCTATCATTATCAACGGCATTAAATGGAATGCTAGCTTCATACACCCACCTAGCCAACCATTGATGCACACTATGTGTTCTTTCCTTCCAAATGACATCATTAATGTTTTGTTGACGCATCCTCGTGCTTCCATCAATTGAAGAATCGAGAGTGATTGAAGATGCAAACTTATCTATAGGCCCAAGAGAGTGCGGCCTTTTTCTTGACCTTTCAATTTCTACATCTTCTACATCATGTGAAAGTGAAACTTCAACTTCTTCCCTTACTTCCTTCTCATTCATATCCTTTTGCTTTCTCTTAGCTTTTGCTCCTTCGATTGCGGCTATACATTTGGCTTTATCGGCATCCGTAGAATTCTTGCATGAGGCAACATTTCCCTTGATGTTGGAAATGTGTTGCTTCATTCTATGTATTCCACCACTAACCACTTTCCCACACAACATACACTTCAACTTGTCTAAGTTGTGTGGATCCGCCAATACCGTAAACTCTCATCCAACATCGGTTGACCCACTCCTCAATGATCTATCCACTTCATTAGTAGCATTAGATCCTCCGGAAGATGCCATCATATTTTACCCTATTAATAAACAAACAATGAAACAAATAAAACAAATACAATTTAGCTTCATTACAATTTACAAAGTAGAAGAATAACAGTAGCAGAAACTAGAAGAATGACAGTTACAGGTCTTCCATACAGCAAGACTTCCCATTTATCATCTTTAGGCTTTAGCCAAACAATTTTAAATTAAAAATCATCAAAGCCTCAAAGGCCATCAGTTTGGTACTTTGGTTGATCATATTATTTGTTGCCAAAATATTCAATTGCATGCGTAGGGACCAACTTTATTTACAAATTTGGTCCAACAGATTTGTCTTTTTCAGTCTTCAGTCTTCAGTCTTTGACAAAGACACAAAGTCAGTAAAAGATATATCAACATTCAACAATAAACTCAACCAACAACTCAAAAGCCAACAATAAAAACTAAAACGCCAAGAACAGTTTCATACTTGGGCTAAATACAAATTACTACCTTGTGGTTTAGGTCCAAAATCAATTCAGTCCTGAACTTCTAATTTCATCAAAAACACCCCCGCACTTTCAATTTTGATCTAATAGGTCCAATTTGTTAGTTTTCCGACAATTGAGTTATTTAACTTGTTAATGTGGATCATATATGACCTATGTTTTATGATGTGGTGTCGAGGTGGTCTGCCTTGTCAATTTAGGAGTGAGTCCTACTATTAAAAATAAATAGTTTTTCAACAAATAATCCAACTATTTGAAAGAATATTAACGAATTGGACCTATTAGATCAAAATTGAAAGTGCAGGAGTGTTTTTGATGAAATTAGAAGTCCAGGGACTGAATTGATTTTGGACCTAAACCACAGGGTACTAACTAGTATTTAGCCCTTCATACTTTCATATCTAGAAGAAATTGAAATTCGCAGGTCGCAGCCAAGAACAGTTCCATATCCAAGCAGAGTAACGATGACATTCATACAAATCAGATTTAGAAGCAGTAATTATCAGCAACAAGAAGATTGATTATCACTTTACTGAGTAAAATAGAACTCAAGAAAATTGATTATCAAACATTCAAACCCAGATTTCCAATTTTCCAATTTTCCCAGATTATTTGTTTATCAGAAATTCAGAATACAGAACAAGAAGAATAGAAAAATGGAAGAATAGAACTTACGTAATACGTCGAGGGCTGGAGGCTGAAGGAGGCGTGGAGCAGAGGTGCGATGGAGCTTCGGTGGCTCGGGGGGAGTTGCGGTGGCTCGGGGGAGTTGTGGTGGAGGCGTGGAGAAGAGGTGCAGTGGAGGCGTGAAGCAGAGCGAAAGATGTGGTCTAATTTTGGGATTGAATGGTTTGGGTGTTTAGGTTTAGGCGTTTAGCACTTTTGCAAAAAAAAAAAAAACCAGCCTAGACTACCCAGACGGGCGGCCGCCGATTAGCCCTTACTCGCCTCGGTCTCCTGCCGCCCAGCGCCTAGGAGGCCTGGGCGGCCGTTTTTTATAACACTAGTTTTATGTCAGGAGGTGTCAGCATCACTGGCTCAAAAAACTTTCATCTTCGTTAGAGAATCCAACTTAACTTGGATCACATCTTTCCATTTAGGCCAATTTTCTCTACGATGGCATTCATTCATCAACGGAGCATGGTTTGTTATCATCAGACTCAACAAACTCATGCGCAAAAAAAATGTGTGAATACATCTGGAATAAGTTCTAACGTTGAGGCGTCCCCCAATAATAACCATAATCTGGAACATTCTCATGAGATCGATTTTGAGTGTCAATGATCAAAGGATTGGGTTGTACCAAAGTATCATTCGAACCCACGGGCCTCCCACGCATCCTAGCTGGGGTCATGGCCTGTGACACCAGAGTACCACTCTCTATAGCGTTGATGCGATGCTTACCTCCATGTAGGGTGGCATTATGTGCTCTCATAGGGACGTCCATCCTTGTAGGCATGTTTGCAGTAGATATGTGTAATCTCATCACTTTTAGCGGGGATCGTGATGAGACATAGTAGGGATGGACCACGACAATTCCTGTCGTTCCTGCTGAACATATGTGTTCTTATCTCCCCCTAACGACGGGAAGACTGTCTTATCAAAGTGACAATTTGCAAATCTAGCGGTAAAGAAATCGCCTAGCAAGGGCATTAAGTGGCAGACAATTGTTGGAGTCTCATATCCAACGTATTTGCCCATTCATCTGTGAGTACCCATCATAGTGCGCTGTGGCGGCGCATTGACACATAAATGGAACACTAAAATATGCGTAAACACGAGATACTGGTACCCAGTCACTAGCTGTAACACAGAGATAGATTGAGTGGCGGTGGGTCGTAGATGAATTAGCATAGCTGCATGTGATATTGCATCACCCCAAGCAGAGATAGGGAGATTGGTGCGCATTACCAATGTCTAGATTACCATCGAAGTCGTTTCCGTGAGACCATTTGGGTATGTACATGGGAATATAATGTCCAACATTAGTCTCAGTGATATGCAATAATCATTGAAAGTCTTCGATGTAAACTCTCTAGCATGTCGAGTCCAATTAACTGAATGAAATGATCCGATGAGTGAGCCCGTCACCATATAATATGTGCTAGGAGTGTAGTATAAGCAACATTACAAGTAGACAATGGCACAACACTGGACCAGCGTGTTTTCACGTCAACTAACATCATAAAATATTTAAACGTCCGCAAGTTGGTTTAATCAATCCACATAATCCCCACGGATTCTATGTAAGACCATAATGAGTATTTTCATATCTTTTGTGTAAGACCATGTTAGTCCTAATTTCCATGAGGAACAGGCTTTGTGGAATGAGCGTGAGGCCTTAGAAGCAACCAATAAGAATTTTAGTTATGCCTGAATGTCTGAAACGCTATTGGAAGCAAAGTTGGTGACAACATCACCAACCATGGCGTCATGACCATAGGAAATATCATCCATGACGTCATGAGTTTGGACGGTTTCTGCCTTAGGCCGCTGGTGGACTGCAGCGGCTCTAGAGGAAGCGGCGGCGGTCACACTCAGTCCTGGAAGCAACTTTTTGTTTTTGCTTCATTTCGCACGAAAGAATGGATGTCCGTATGAAGTCTTTAATAGACGGATCATCATATCATGACTAGGATGACCTATCCTGTTATGATAAAGCTAATATGTGTCTAAATCCAAGAGATCTTCTCTCATGACTTTATTAGATTTAATAGCTCAAATAGTGGTGACATAAAGTCCACTAGAGAGACACATAAGTTTTTCTAAGATGCGCCTTTATTCACAATCATTAGAGGTATTGCAAAGGAACACTTTTCCGTTCTCTACATGCGATTTCGCACATAGAATCTGTTGGCTTGATGGGCTCAATAGGGTTCGATTTGCCTAGAAGTGTAGAGAGTTTCTGTAATAGTAATCAAGGTGCCATGTGGCAAGCGGAATTTGGGTTATTCCATGTCCTTGAACTAATCTTGATGGCCTAGCCATCGTAGTCACAGAGGAATGTGTAGGCAACATCTCTAAGAATGATTGCCTACGGCGGTGAATGGTGTGCGTAGTCGCACTATCCGCAAGATATTGAAGTTCCCTAAGATTCATTCCTCAAAAGCTTATAATTAAAATGGAGTCATAATGAACATAACTCAAAATTTTATTCATAAGCCAATGGTATACATCATTGTTTCTTTGACCAAAAAAAATCTAATCCGAAATTAGCTAATGCAAAACAAAGGTAGTCGTTTAACTTATTTTGGTAACTCCAAAATTAATATGACCAGGTGAGTAAAGAGATGTCGGTGGAGCAAAGCTCGCTTAAGTACCACTTATCTCAAAACCTTCCTAGACATCATACTCATTTTGGATGAGCCTACTTGAAGAGAAACTAAACCAATGACATTTAGTACAAAATATATGGCTATTGTCATATTACATCTCTTGGAAAAATAAAGACTTAAAACAAAATCGGCGATCTATTGATCCCAACCAGATTTGAAGTCTTCAACCCTTAACTCGAGATCACCTTCTTGATCTTCTTGTTCCACATAGTGAGCTTCTCTTGCTTCACAATATGTTTTGTAGGCTGTAACAATATTCTCACGAGGTCTACAAATGTGTGCCCAATGACCGGTTGCTCCACATCAAGAACATACATCCATGTGCTTAGACTCCCTTGATTAAGGCGCTTTGAAAGCGTTATTAGGATGGCTCTTAGTGTTGGTGGCATCACCAACATGGCTAGAGGCGTTGCCTCCCTCTCTCTTTTCACGTTGACCTCTTCGGTTCCGTGTCCACCTATTTTGGTGGTTACCTTCCTTATTAGAGCGATAATATGCACCAGAACGTCCAGGAATGTCCCTAGATTTAGAGTTTCGCTCTTGGTGCCCTCCTTTAGGGGCGCGACTATAATTGAACTCCGGAATAGACTTTGTTCCCACGGGTCTCGAATTATAATTCTTCACAAGGATGTTGTCATGCTTTTTAGTGACATTCATGGCTCCAATGAGCTTATGAAACCTTGTGATCTGTCCTGCAGTAACATCGATTCAATAGTTCTTAGCAACCATCAAAGCACAGACGGGGAAGGTAGAGAGAGTCCTCTCAATCAACATCGCATCTATGATATCTTTTTCACAAAATTCCATTAAGGATTTAATGCGAAGTGCTTCCGAGTTGTAGTCAAGAACTGACTTTAAATCACATAAGAGGAGATTATGCCATCTCACTTCTAAGTCAGGAAGCTGGGAGTCACGGACGTTGCCAAAGCGCTCTTCGAGTGAGACCCACAGCCTTCTGGGGTCTTCTTCATTTAGATACTCGTACTGGAGTGAATCATCCATATGACGAGTCATTAGGATGACAGCTTTCTCCTTATTTTGCCTCCAAGGCTGCTCTATTTGCTTTCAAAGCTTGAGCTTGCTCAACAGTTAGCACGTCCTGGCTAGGCTCAAGAATCGTTTCCAGGATTCCTTGGGCCTTGAGATGCTGGCGGACATCACGAACCCACTTGTGATATCCATAGTCAGTTGTCCCTAATGGAGCAAAGTCCATTTTGTTCAGGTTACCCATCCTGAAAAGGAACAAGAAAAGAGGGTTTAGTTTTGGAGAGAAAAAGGCTACCACGAAAACAATAAAAATTTCTAAGTGTAATTGCTCCCAAGAAATTAGGGATTTCTGAGCGTAATTGCTCCCAAGAAATTAGAAATTTTTTAACGTAGTCGCACCCAAAAAATTCGATTCCAAGAGGTATTGGATTAGATCGAAACAATGATGTGTTTGGTCGATCGTATCTTCTCAACAAACTCTAAGTTTGGAGGTTTCAACAAGCTTCAAGCTTGGAGATAGCACGAACCCCCACAGTTCGGCTTAGGTCTCCCCATGAAAGAAGAAAGAGGGGTAGAAGAAGGGAGGTTGCAAGTCCCCGAGAAAAAGAAAAGAAATTGAAACTACGGAAAGCGGGAACTTTAATGAAAAATTATCTTGAAGAGGACAAACGGGGGTTGCCGGAACTTTTGGCCAGAAGTTAGCCGGAAAAGGGTGCTTCTGGCTGGAACTACCCTAAATGGCTTTTGTCCGGTTTTCTGCTTGCGGTTTAGTCACTTAGGCGGCCGATTCAGTGACTTTTAGACTAGTTCTTGATGTTCTGCTTCCGGTTCCTGAATCCTAGGATCGAGGTGCTGATGTTGACAAAATTTGATGGCAATCGGAGGTCAAGAAGATGGTGAACCGGTGGAGAATCTAATTCTGCTTCCGAGGGCCGGTTCTGTATTTTTTCGGCCTGTTTTTGGGATTCCGCCGCTGGTTCTGGACTCCTGGGATCAAGGTCTTTAAGGTGTGTGGCGGAGGCAGAAAGGGTTTCAAGGTTTTGTATTCGGAATTAGGTTTTGGCTATTTATTTCAAGGTTAGGACTTCGTGTTGATAATGTGTTTTAGAAAAAAGGGATGCAAGGAACAGCAGAGAGAATTGGAAGAATGAGTTGTGTTTTCATTGATAATAAGGGCCTCTTTATATAGAAGATTACAAGCATAGAATCAGAGTCTTACAAGGAAACATAATCGTACAATGATTTGGATATCTACAAATATATCTCCGAAAATATCTATAAGACTAACCTTATTACAACTCAGATAAGTAACTAGAATTTGGGCCAGACACACAATTCAAATATACTTAAACAAGTTTTTAATTTTTTTTTTCTTTAAATGAGAATTTCTACCCATCCCTAAAGTTTAGCAAATGGATTTGAATGGGCCTACAACAGTGATTAGATTTCGTGAAACCTAATTTCCACACTTCTAAATATGGAGCCATGTTGTATCCATATTAAATGCGATTAGCTATTTATAATGAGACTTGAGAAAAGGAAAATCCATGTATAAAGTATATACACAAGGAAAATACAGGTTTCCATGGTTAGTATAAATGATGCTGTCAAACATTTTTTTTTTTATTGTTCAATCACACGGTGTCCTCAAAGGCTTCCTAGGCCCAGAGACTAATCCGCGCTCGGGGGATCTTGTCAGAACGCTTCCTCCCCCCTGACCATCAAGAATATATTGGGATGTAACTCCAATAAGTGTCGGCGGGAGTCGAACCCGGGTATAGGAGTTCCACACCTGGAGGCTCCTACCAACTCGACCACCTGTGGTGGTTATGCTGTCAAATATATTAGTAGGGTACTAGGGAGTCTAGGGTGGTAACATGCTCACCAAAACCAAGGGTGCAACAATTTTAAAAGGTGAGATGAACCCACTTGAAAGGAGGGAACGAAACCCCAATAAGGTCTTTGGTTAATTCAGTCTTAATCCTAATTACACGTCTGATGAAGTCTTACACATTACCCGAGGACAAGCCAGTAAAGTAGAGAGAAGAGATAAATTTCCTTGGGTTAATATTTATTTGTCATTTCTTGATGAAAGCTGCAGTTTTTAAGATGCCCCAATAAAGAGATGAAAATTCCAAGCAAAGATAAGAAGAAGGAGGAGGAACAGTAAGACCTAGAACTTGGGTCTCATAACCGACTTTGTTTCCTTGTTTCTTTGATCTAAGCTCAAAGTTGTTGTCTTTCCTTAATAGGGTTATGTTTGATTGAATAGTACAAGTCTGTCTGCACGTCTTTCAGTCATCTGCTTGTTTGGTATGTGCATCTCTTTTCAGTTCTCACCACCATTCTTTCTCAGTAGTAAGTATTGGCATGCATGTGACTTTATTGTTGTTTCAAGCTTGTGTTACTCAATGGTCGATCGTTTGAGAAATTCTTATTTGACTATTCATGATCAGATACACTACAGCTCAGTGTGTGTGTTCTGTGCAGTTGCTTTCTTAAAAGGGTCAAACTTTTAAAGTCTTTCACAGAGGAAGATGGCATCCTCTAGAGATGATGCATTGGCCACCATGGCTGTCAATAGAGTGAATCAACTTATGGAGGAAATAGGCACTGCCACCACCGACTTTCGGGTACTCATCCCTCATTCGAATTCTCAGCACTTTGTCTTGGGTCCAGCACTCAAATCTGACAATAGGTTCCCTGACATTTATAGTGAATTTCCCAAAAGGAAAACCGAAGATTTTCTTGTACATGATCAAAATGCCAAGTTCTATGAATGGTTTCATCAAAAGCATCGGTTTTGGCCTGGCAATGATCCTGATTGGGTCTCTTGGTTTAAAAGAGTTGAAGCTCAAAAGAGTTATGTTTGGCATCAAGCTGGGATCTATGACATTCTCCAGTTCTCTAAGTTTACCATTCCTCTTAATCGTTCTTTAGTACTAGCTGCACTCTGCTTTTGGTCAATTTCCACAAATTCTTTTCATTTTGGTCATGGTCCCCTTACTATTACTCTCTTGGATCTTAGTGCTCTGGTAGGACTTAGACCATGTGGTGCCCAATTTGATGCTGTCGTCGCTGATTCCATCTCCATGCCGGAGGATAATTATGGCATTGAAGTAAATCAGTTCTCCAGTTTTCCTTCATTTATTAGGGAACATAACAATATTGAAGGAGCTGTGACAGATGAAGAGCATGTAGCATTTCTTCACTATTGGCTTTGCCGTTACCTTCTTTGTTCTCCATCATTCAAGATCATCAAAACCAATTTGCCTTTGGCTGTGGCTTTGTCTAGGGGTGAGTCGTACGCCTTAGGACCCCTGGTTCTTGCCTACTTGTATAGAGGCATCAAGGACTTGCTGCACTCTCAGCTAAATACTACAGGTGGACCAATATGGATTCTTCAACTTTGGCTTCATGCATACTTTCCCAAAATGCGTCCAGATTGTTTTGCAATTCCCAACCTCTCCTGTCATGGACTAAAATATGTTTCTTTCAAACAGCCTAAACTTTTGTTTCATGATTGTTTATTGTATATGAGCTACTTAGACAGAGAAGAGAATTTCAACTTCAATCCATATTCAAAGTTAGATGCTTTACCTCCATGGTTAATATTTCCTTGGACTGAAATGACGGAAACTGAATTTTCTACACTCAAGGACATGTGGGCTAGCTTTCTTGTTAGTCGTGATCTTCCTGTAGGTGTAGCTCTTCCAAAATTTGGAAACAAAACGTTTGGTTTTGAAGCATATTGCCCAAATCTTTGTGCACGCCAGTTCGGGCTGATTCAAGGCATTCCTACTCCCCCTTTCTTCTCTCTTAATACCCATTTCCCAGAAAAGATGGTTGTTCGCAGTTTTGAAGAACAACTCCAGGTGCTTAAAGTTACTACAGCTCATTTGTTCACAAAACTTGAACTTTCTTCATATTCACCACTACCTAGTACCACCTCATCCTTCAAAGCTTGGTGGACCAAATACTATAAGCACACCTTTCCTCAAGATTTGAACTATCTTGAAAAGCTTGATGACTTGACCCGAAACAGAACGCCTCGCCAAGAGCCATCAGAGAAAGCAAGAAAGAATGCTTTGAGGAAGCGCAAAGGTATTTCGGCCCCCATCTACTTTGTCTATTCATTTGACAGAATTTATTAGATGAAATATGATATTGATGCTGTAGCTATGACAAGGTTATATTCATAAGCCATTTTCATAAACATACAACACTTGATCCCCTTCTTCCTTTAGTTCAACTGAGTTGGTCAACCTCATTATGGTTAAGCCTTCAAGGGCAGTTATTGAGGTTGGATTCCAGTGACTGATTAGGAGTACAAAGCCATTAAATATTGCCTCAAAGTTACTTTCTTGGCTTCGGTAATAACATAAAACTTGATTGAAGAATTTAGAACTTTATCTGCTTGTCCTTGTTCATGCAGGGGTAATCACCATTCAAGACCCCAGTTCTCACCAACAGCGAGTACCAGAGAGTGGTAAAAGGATTAGGTATGTAACTAAGCAAGGAATCTGTTCAAGTGTGACGGACGGAAAAGGAATGCTGCCTATGATTCAATGCCTACGTGGACAGGGCAGAGTTCATAGCAAGACAAGAATGACTATTAAAGCATGCCATATTTTGAGAAGTATAAGAAAGGGAAATTATTTATGTCACACCAAGTTTGAGGAAGCTGCTACTAAGACAAAGAGGTCGACAGTGTGTAAGAACAAACAAGCTAATTGCTCATCTAAAAATCAATTCCAGAGTGGGCAAGGGAAAAGTTCTGGCAACACACTGAAAGGAGAAGTGCATTGTTATTTGATAAATCTGACACATTCCCATTCTCAGTCTCTCTCTGAGGCCACCAAAGCCACCTTCCAAAAGAAAACATGTCCTCAGTCAAAGCATCAAGACTCTGATGCTGTATGTGGACTTGTTGTTGAATCAACTGAAGATAACATTAATTTTCAGGTTAATGATCCTCCACTAACAGAGACTATGGATGCTTCAAATGAGAAGCTACCTGGTCAAATTTCATCTCCGCCAACAGAAGCAGCTGAGCCTCAGACTCCTCAAGAGCCAAGCATTCAATTCCCATTCCATGCACCTTCATCTCATCCTAAACCTTCTAGTTCTCATACCATACGTGACCCTGAGGTAATTCTTATAAAACACGAGTATTTTTTTTTTCATCCTTTCATAGCTATGTTATTTATTTACGCAAACACAGAAAATAAAAACTGTGATGAAGTTTTCCACACACTTGATATGTAATATTGACTTCTTCAACCTCAGGTGTTTTGTTCTATACGAGCTTTGGAGTTTCTGGAACGTTATCTACACATGCATTCAGATATTGGTATCAAAACTGAAGAAACTCCCATTCCTAAATCTGAAGAAATTTCTCAAGCCAAGGTCAAGATCCAAAGTATTTCAACACTTCCTCTGGATGAAGTCATGGAAACTGAATGTTTGCAAAGCTTCAAATCATCACTGGAAACTTTGCTCAGATCTAATGACCAAACTGCAGTGCAGTTGGCAAACATTGAAGATGTCCTGAGAAAGCTTGCTTTTCTGGAGTCCAAGTACCCCTCAGCTAGTGGAATCACAGCTGAAGTTAACAAAGCATTTGTTCAGAAAGTACAGCTGGAACAGGAAGTGGAAGTCTACACTGGCCAAATTTCTGAAGCTAAAAAAGAAGAGGCAAAGTTTTTCGAGTGTGTAAGTATACAGAAGTCGAGAGTTGAGGAACTTGAGACAAAATTGGCTGAAGAGAAAGCTACTTTGATTGCATTGGAGAAGTACCATGCCACCTACAAAAGCAAAATGGATGAATTGAATTACAAGTGTGAGCAAGTGCAGCAGATGCTCTGTCATCATAGTATTAATGAGAGAACTTTGGTGAACAAAGCTTTGCAAGCAAGAGGTGATTTTAAATCGATAGAAGCAACTTGGGTTCAGATCCAGCATCTTGTTTCCACAATTGGTGGCAGCAAGCGGATTTAGGGTTTGCTTGCATAGGCTTGTAAGAAAATGTAGCCATGTAAGAAATTGTCTGGCATTCCTTCCTCAGCTTTAGGCATCAGTGAACTCTATGCACTGTTGCCATCCATTTCAAGTTTTTCAACTGTAGTTTTCCTTTTGGAATGAATGTAAAAGCCACATTTTGAGTCTTGTGAAGAGACCTACTCTTGTGATCCGTAAGAGCTTGTAAGAAATTTTCCTTCTTTCTTTGAAGCTAGGAATAATCTTAGTGGATTTGTAAACCATTAATGCAACAACTCACAGTAGGGGGAGTCCTGAATAGAGAGATTGGGAAGAGCTATCGTACTAGTTTCCTCGTACTAGTTTCCTCTTCTTCATGATGGGGAAGATAATCAAGATATATGTGGCAATAACTTGTGAATTTTAACTACAAAAGCTTAGTTTGAAATAGTACAAAGCTTCTTCCCCCAAGTCCCTTGTCTGTGTTTATTTGACCAGGTATAGGAAATAGTCAGATATGCTCCTAGCGCAATATCTTATCTATGAGAAACAAGTATTGTGACAGTTCGTAGAACTTTAACTTCAACTTGAAGGGACTATCAGGTAGTTGAGAAATTTACAGCCAAAATAGACCAAAACTAGCATGCATGTTCTAAATTGAATAAATTCATGAAGAAGAAATAAGTGATTACAATTGACCAGAAATGAAAAAACCAGAGTGATTGAGCATAAAGGTCTTTCCAAATCTAAATAAAGTCACATCATGACTGTTTACTGAGCTTTCTAGCACCAATGGAGGAAATAAGTAGAAATATCCAAAACTATGTTGTCCACATATTTAAACTCCAGTTTGTGGAACTTTAACTTGAAGGAACCATCATGCTTTCCTCAACCAAGTTTGCTCATGGATCCAGTGTTATAAAGAGTTTGCTGGGCATTATTCATGCCAAAATTTGAGTTCATTCATTTTCATTGTGGGTGGCATGAGACTCATCAAATTCTTCAGAATATCTCTCTTCCACCAGTATTTTCCCAGATGTGACTTATTTTCAGACTTCGGAGAGGCAGATGAGAGACTTTGGCTCATTCCTTTTGAGCTTCAGCATAGTGGAGAGTAGAGACCTCGTAGTTCTTCAAGATCCATTTTGTGCTTGAACGCTGTGATAACTTCGGCTGTGATTCCAGTCCTGGAGTACTTGGACTATGACAAAAGCTAGCAAGCCTCTGTTATCAATGTACTATAGTGATGTTTAACCGAGTCTTCAACGGTTTCCAATTCATGTATAAGTTTGTGATCACCGTGTATTGGAGTTTGCTATCAACTTTTATGATATGGAAATATGATCACAAGAACCATCTTTGGACTTTCATAATAATGACCTTGTAGCAATACATCTCAATCACTTGTGGAGAATATTACAGAAAAGAATCATTTTATTTCATTTCCATTGAGATTTTTATTCAATGGGCAGATAAAGACACTACTGCCCCAGCCACCCTCATGATTACACACAGCTTAAGTGCCATTACTAACAAACCACCTAAAAAAAATTGATAAAATAATGGTGATTGTAAAATACATTTATGTACTTAATTGTGTATTTAACTATCTTGTTTCTTCTCTACCCGAGACCCAGAACCACAAAAAGGGCAGAGAGAGAGAAAAAGAGAAATAGAAAGGGAGATACTAAGGTAAAAGAAAAACCGATTTAAAAATAAAAAATAAAAAACCAGGTTCACCACCAAACTCCAATATTCATGTAAGCTGCCCTTCCTTTCCAAGCCTTTTTACATCCATTGATTTCTCAAGGACTCCCTGTCTGCACAAATGAAGTGCAACATTTTCATCAATTTGCAAGTTTAACTTCCATTAGTCAATATATATATTGAGGTAACATGTAAGGTGTACAGTTCATATATGTTGAAGCCAATGCAAAATCATCCCTAAAGAGTTATTAGAGATCATATGATGTGGTTTGGTACTACAGGAGAGACTATAACCTTGGCCTGTTTTTCTAGTAATGCCCATCTACGAAAACACAGTCGCAGCATACTTCATTGGCAAGTGGTGAACCGAGAATTCTGTCCAACGGTACTTAGCATCCGACATGCTACTTCCATCAATTTTCCTGCCATTTTCACAAATTTAACTTGATAAGTCTAAGGAGATAATCTAAGATAAACAAATAAATTCAGCATAAACCAGTTGAAACATGATATTTGCTGCCATACTTTTCTGCTTCCTTACAACACCATATCAAACTCATTAAGATAATTAAGAGAAAACAAAAGACAAGGCTCCAACTCTTTATATGGTCTATTTCATCATTTGTTAGGGGGCATTATATGCAGTAGGTCATTTACTTAGACTGACAAGCTATTCTTACTTCTTTCTAATGACATTGTCAAAAATTATTAATTTATTATATTGTTTACTTTTATAATGTAATTAATTGCAAACAGGAATAACAATTTGGCAGCAGGGACTAAATATTATTTGGAAACATTGAGGCTACGGTGCTGATAAAGAAAAAACAGGGAAAAGAAAAAAACAAAAGCAAATTAACTAACAAAGTATTTAAGATGAAAGTCTCAAAATTATTGTTAGTGGTCTATTTGTTAGGCGATTCATGTATACAACACTACAACATTATACAGTAGTTGTCAAATGGAGAAAAGAATCAGTAGTTCTATATATATTAGAAGACAAAGCCTCTTTATCACCAACAGCTGGTTTTTGTTCTGATTTGGTATAAGGTCTCAATCATCAACACAAATTTCCTCAACTGCCCCTTCCTGCACTTCCTAATTAACCTCGGCGGAAGAGAGAAGTTTTCCCTCTTCCTGGGGGCTAAACAATAATTTTAGGATAATTTAATAAATTTTCCTTTACAAGATTACATGTGAACCCAACTGTAATTTATTGAAAGAAGAAACCTCACCCTCCACTTGGCTATCTACTCAAAGTGAGAGAGTCACAAACAAAGAGGTACCAATAGGAAAATTTATTGTCATTTTCTACTCTAGAATGGCTCCAAAATAAGTTCAATTTTTTGTAACATATAGTAACCTAGGTTAAAAGACAATAATAAGAATGGCATCTGTAAATTCATTCTCGACTCCATTACACCTAGAAAGTACTAAAACCCAAAAACACACAAACAACAGACTCTATCTAGTTATGGCCAAAAAAAAAAAAAAAAAATCTTTTATATCTGGTTAGAACTAAGAAGTACTGGAATTTCTCTTGTACGTTCATTTTGGATCCCTACCCAAATTCAGCTGTAAGGGCTATAGTTGATTAAAAAAAAATAAAAAATTAAGATGCGCTGTAGGAGTGCCTTTAGTTAAACCTTCTTGTGCCTAATGCTACCCCCCATTTCACACTCAGATTCCAACCCTCGTTGAAGAGACTACCTTTTCCCACTTATTTTCTTTCCTTGAAAGCAATCGTTATCATCTAACACACAATGTGCATTTCACCGCCACCCCAAAAGCCAATTTCACAATTCACTTTTCTAGCCACGCTTTAGCCCACATTTTCAAGCAATACCATCGAGTAACTTTTACATCACAATTCCCTACCAACAAACAACAACGAAGGTAAAAAAAAAATATTAAAAATTAAAAACCGAAATGAAACACATACCTCTCCTGGGCCTGGCAACAATCTTAGCGGGTTGAACCGTTTTGGTTTCGGACTTGGACTCCACCTCTTCTGCCGGGAACAAAACCCCATCAATCCCCTGCACGGAAATCCGACCATCCGTATAAATATCCGGGTCGAACAAGTATGCCGACCCGTCTCCCTGCCCGAACTTAACGGACCCATCAGCCTCTTGAGCCACAACCTTGTTGGGCAACCGCAGCGTTTCATAGCTAACCTTCCCGAACCTCCTAACGGCATTGTACATACTCTCCTCAGTCTGATACTCGGGAATCAAATGGTAGTACATGATCTGCTCCGGCGCACCCGGCTCGCTGAGCTGGTCCGTCGTCAGCTTCGCCATAGCCTCGTCGTTCGGAGCCAAAACAGTGAGCACATAACCCTCCGATACTAAACGACCCATCTCAGTGGCCAGAGAAGTTAAATTTACCAAAATGTCCGCCATCTCGTTGTAACCCCCGTAGTGCAAGAGTGTTTGGATGAAGTCTTTCACCTGGGCGTGGCCGTTGAAGTGGTGGTGGGGCCCGCCGGGTCCGGGTGCCGGAGCCGGAGCCAACGAGGGTCCGGGAGCCAACGCGTCGTAGATGGGCAGGACCGGTGAGGATCCGGGTTTGGTCGGCGGGGCGGGTTTTTTCAACCGGTTGGTTCTCGGGTCAACTTCGGGAGCTCCCTCCGGTTTGACCGCGGTGATGGAGCGGAGGCTGCGGCGTCGGTTGAAGTCGTCTTCTACGGAGCGGGGGATAAGAAGCCTCTCGATGGCGTGGATGACTCCGTCGGGTCGGGTCACGGAGTCGGGATGGATGACCCGGGCGAGATCTACAGCCTTCTCACCGGAAGCGAGGCTGGACAAGTGGAGATGGTCCTGGGAGAGCGTCTGGTGTCGGGCGGAGGCAGTGTGGGTGGGCCATTCGTCGGATCCGACCCGGGTGGGGATAACGTGGAAGAGGAGGAGCTTCTGGAGCGATTTGAGGTTCCCGGGTTCGAGCAAGTAGCGCTTGAAGTCGGGGTCGAGGTCGCGGTCGACGGCGTCGTTTCGGGGAGCGAAGATGGTGATGTTGTGGCGGCCGACGGCCTCTTCGAGAGTCTGCAGGAGCAGGGCCTTCTCGACGAGCTCGGCCAGCTCGGAGTAATGCGAGTCGAGAAGGGCCACCAGGACGGAGTTGGAGTTGATCTGAGCGGTGGACGACGCCGAGGAGGAGGGCTTCTGAGGATATTCCGGCAATGCGAAGCAGGTTCCGGCGAAGAAGAAGAGGAGGAGAAGAAAGGAGAGAGCCGATGCGCCACCGATGCGTAAATCCATGGCGGCCGTACAATGCGGTGGATTCTCAGAGAGAGGAAGAAGAAGGAGAAGGAGGAGGAGAGTAAAGCTGTGAGCGAGTGGGAATGGGAAATGTAGAATTTGTTTTTTGTTTATTGTTTAGAGCAAGAAGGGGTAAGTTTTAATAATGAGGGTGTTAACTGAAGTTGGTAAAAAAAAAAGGGAGGTGTCGGTTACGAGAGAGAGAGAGTGCCATGTGAATAGTAACACGTGGCAAATGTATTGGAGTGGTGCAAGGCAAGAGATGGAAGGGGGAGTAAAGAAGGTTCCGACGACATGATGGTGGGACCCTCGGAAGACAACTAGCCAGCTGCACCAGCTATAACTCTCAAGTCCTGGAGGGCTAGCTAGTCAAGGCTTTTGCTTATTCTCAAAAATTCTACCTTTTGCTTGGCGGGGGTTAAAATTAGAAAAGCCTTCATCGACTCTTTGAGGCTTTTTAACCTAATGTTTGACTCTCCTGTTGTCGGTTTCACTTTCACCATTCCTTGAGCATTGCTTTTTGGGGTAAAACGTTTTTTTTTTTGTTTCATCTTTCTGATTCAGGTAATATGCATGCATGAATGTATAGAACAGATAAATAAAGAAGAAACGGACTTTCCATATATATATATATATATATATATATATAAAGGAGGAAGAAAGTCAGTTCACTCAAGTGGTGGTAAATATATATAGAAAAGAATTGTTGTAATTAGTGTCGTTATATTATTGATCACAATGATATGATGTCTTTGATCTAGACACAATAACAGAAATACAAATCTCTGAATGAATGACAATGGAAGGTATTGATGTTCTTTTTATAGACCTCAACCATTGTGTCTCTTCAATGAATAGATGTAACTATTGATTAGTTATACCTCTTCACTATAATTATAATTATTAGCATACCTCTTCACTATAATTATCAGCACACATGTATCTCTTCAGTTCCATATAATTGTACTCTTTTAGAATACATGAATTTCCTTGTTCAAGTGCGTCTTGATGCACCAATGTTATGGTACATCTCCTCACACATAGCATACTCATTTTGAAACCATTTAATCACATGATCATATTCCAACATCTCCCACTTGATCATAATGATTCAAGTTTCCAATGGCTTCTAGATAGTGGATAGTTTTACCCAAGAGGAATGCTAGCGGTCTTCCCCTCCAACCTTCCTCTTTCTACCTTTTCCATTCATTGCTAGCCACGTGTATTCCACTATCCCAAAAAATCAGATAATTAATAGGCAAAAAAGACACATTTTCAATTTCTCTCTCTACCCCTATTTACTTACTTTCAACAGTATTAAAATTCTTCAGTCTTCTCACATTTATCAACTTTTTTTTTTTTTTTCTAAATCGTTGTGGAACTGGAACTCTTTAACTTCCATTGACGCCGTCCTCCAGTCTCCATCTTTTCTCTTCACCGGGTTCGCAAGCAGCGGTGGTTCTTCTTCTTCTATGATTACATTAGATTATGAACAATAGTTAATCGTTGAGGAGGAGGCTAGAAAAATCAATATGAAATTATGCTTCTGATTCGTATTAGGATTAGAGAATTATGTAATCAATCATTTGTGCAATCTACCATTTGTGCAATTTACAGCATTACGTCTCTACATTTTGTGGCTTTGTGTAATCAATTCAAATTATGCTTGTGATTTTTAATAGGGTTAGAGAATTATGGATTCTAACCTAGACTATGGTAATGCTCTTTTTTTACTTCATGTGCTCCATTCTTTGTTTTTTTTTTTAGGTATTCATGGGGCTTGAAATAGACTTAAATTTAATTTGGCTGCTGAGGAAGATGATAACTATAATGAAGATGACATGAATGATGATAATTATAATGAAGACGATATGAATGACGATAGTTATAATGAAGATGGTGTAGGAGAAGAATGTGGTCATAGTAATGGTGGTGAAAGCTCCATTAATATGAAGAAAAATTCAGAACCGTATGTCGGAATGGAATTTGATTCTGATTGCATTGCACAATCATTCTATTTAGAGTATGCCAAGATGACAAGGTTTGGTGCTTCAAAAATAGCTTGTTGTCGATCAAAGGTAACTCAAGAATGGGTTAAGGCAAAGTATGCTTGTACAAGATTTGGGACAAAGCGAAAAAGATGCTCATAACCCCCGTCCCTGCATGAAAATAGACTGCAAGGCAATGTTGCATGTCAAAAGAAGGCAAGATGGGAAATGGGTTGTTCAAAATTTTGTGAAAGAGCATAATCATGAACTTTCTCCGGAGGATGTCCACTACTTTCCATGTTATAGAAACATTGCTTCTGGTGATTTGAACAATATTAGTACTTTGCATTCAGTTGGAGTGAAACTAAGTAAGATTTTTGCTGCATTAGCCAAACAGTGTGGAGGATATCAGAACATTGGTTTTTTACAAAAAGTTTAGATAAGAAACGTCGGTTAGAATTGGAATCTGGCGATGCTAAGGTAATGTTGGAGCATTTTACTAGTATGCAAGAAGAGAATTCTAATTTCTTATATGCAATGGATCTAGATGAAGAACAACGCTTGAGAAATATGTTTTGGGTTGATGCAAAAGGCCGGGAGGACTACAAAATTTTTGGAGATGTGGTTTCTTTTGATACGACATATATCACAAACAAATATAAGATGCCTTTTGCTCACTTTTATTGGAGTAAATAATCATTTCCAGTCTACGTTACTTGGTTGTGCACTCCTTGCAGATGAAACTACATCGACTTTCGTTTGGTTAATGGAGACATGGGTTAGAGCAATGGGTGGAAGAGCTCCTACTGCCATTTTAACTGACCAAGATCAAGTCATGAAAGCTGCAATTGCAAAAGTTTTTCCAAATGCTAGACACAGGTTCTGTTTGTGGCATATATTGAAGAAGCTCCCAGAAAAACTTGGTAGTTTTCCGAGAGAAAATGAAAATTTTATGCCGGTATTTAATGATTGTATCTACCATTCATGGTCAGAGGAGGATTTCGAGAATAAATGGCAAAGTATGATTGAGATCTTTAATTTGGGAGATGATGACTGGCTTCAATCTTTGTTTAGAGATCATAAGCAGTGGGTTCCTACTTACATGAGAGAAAACTTTTTTGCCGGAATGTCCACAACTCAAAGGTCAGAAAGTATTAATTCTTTTTTTGATAAATAGGTAAACAAGAAAACTTCATTGAAGAAGTTTGTTGAACAATACAAAGAAGCTGCTCAAGATAGATTGGAAGTGGAAGTGGAAGTTCAGGCCGATTTCAATAATTCGCATAAGTTTCCTAGTTTAAAGTCTTCATCACCTTTCGGGTATCAAATGTCAAAGATCTACACACTTGAGATTTTTAAGAGGTTTGAAGAAGAGGTTTTGGGAATTTCAGCATGCAATCCTATAAAACAAAAGGAGGATCCATGACCATGACTTTTAGAGTTCAAGATTTTGGAATGAAAGAAGAGTTCATTGTAGCTGTGGATGGAAGCACATGAGATGTATCTTGTTTATGTCGTCTATTTGAATACAAAGGTTTTCTTTGTAGGCATGCAATGGCTGTATTGCAAAATTTTGGTATTTTTTGTATACCAGATCAGTACATACTTCAGAGATGGACAAAAGATGTTAATACAAGACACACAACAAGAGAAACTAAGGTGGTTGACCCTAAAATTTGGCATTTCAATGACTTGTTTCAGAAATACAGAAAAGTATGTGAAGAAGATTCTCTTTCTGATCAAAAGTATGATATTGCAAAACGTTTACTAGAGGATGCCTTGAGACAATGTGGAAGCATCAGTCATTTTGTTAATGTCAATAAAGAAATTGTGAAGAACATTGACAAAGAGAATGTCAATAATAAAGTGAGCTGTGACATCCATATTCTTGATCCAAAAGTTTCAAACACAAAATGAGCACCTAAAAGAATATGATCTAGAGTTGAGATTAGTTCAAGAAACGGTAACAAAAGATCAATAAAGGTATGATCTAGTTCATATATTTTCTTTTGTATATATCAATATTCAATGGCTTTGTAATTCATATATCCTCTTGCAAATTTTGTAGGGACAAGAAAATCTGGAAGTCCCTAAAGATAAAACAAAAAATACCTTACAGAAGGTGGTTGTCTTGTTATAAATTTTTATATGCATACTCTTCTTAAATTTGTCTATATGTGATGACAAACGTATTCTATTGTTTTATTTTTCTTTATGTTGCAGGTACATGAAAAAGTAGGGGACACAAATTTTGATAATAATGAAAACACACAAGACTGCTTGTAAGATATTGATAAGTTTACAACAATGCAATTTTTTCTTTTAGTATAAGAAATAGAATCAGGTGACATTAATTCTAGTACTAATGCGTGTGTGTGTATATATATATATATATATAGGCCCGTTCCAAAGAGGACGTCCGCACTTCGCTAAAGTGCGGACGGCGATGCAGCGGAGGCGTTCCAAGCTGCGACGGCGGCGCGCGGCTTGCAGGAGGGAGGCCGGAGGCATCTCGGATGGTTCTGGGCAGCGTTCGAGGTCGGAGGAGGTCGGGGGTTGCAGGTTCTGGGCAGCAACCCGACCTGCAACTGCAGGTTTTCTGGGCAGCGCTGCAATGACGTCGCCGGCGACTCCACCGACTGCAGACCTCTCCGCCCGACCCCTGGCGTCCTTCCGGCAACCCTTGCTGCTCCGTCG
>NC_084821.1:33559563-33644563 GCF_958449725.1 Rosa rugosa | reverse complement strand
CTATCAAAATTAATTCCTTAGGCTTGTCATTGGTGTTTTGACGTTTGGGACATTTTAATCTAATGTGACCAATTTCTCCATAGAAGTAACACCCATGATTTTTGTCTTTCAACTTGTGATTCTTCTTGTTGCTAGTCTTGTAGAGACTCTGATTTTTTGTTTATGCCTTTGTGATTCCTTGGCTAATAGGAGGTTACCTCTACCATTTTCCTTTTCCCTCTTGTTCATTCTCACTTCTTTAAGAGTCTTTCTTTGTTGTAAGTCAAGTATCTATCTCCTTCTTGTTGTCGTTGTGAATTGTGTTTTTTTGAATTGTAATGCATATTGGTCAGAAACAGTTGATTTGATTTTCCTTTTATCATAACATTGCTCTGATGCCACTGTTGGTAAATATAGAAAAGGATCGTTGTGATTAGGGTCGTTAGACTGTTGATCATAATGATATGGTGTCTTTGATCTAAACATAACAAGGGAAATACAAATCTCTGAATGAATGATAATGAAAGAGATTGAGGTTCCTTTTACATACCTCAACCATTGTGCCTCTTTAGTGAATAGATGTAACTATTGATTAGTTATACCCCTTCACTATTAGTTATACCTCTTCACTATAATTATAATTATCGGTACACATGTATCTCTTCAGTTCCATATAATTGTACCCTTTCAGGATACGTGAATTTCCTTGTTCAAGTGTGTCTCGATGCACCAATGTTATGATACATCTCCTCACACATAGCATACTCATTGTGAAGCCATTTAATCACATGATCGTATTCTAACATTAAGAGCCCCTTAAACTTAGTTGGAGTAAGTAAAGCCACACCTCTAATTTCATATTGCAAAAGGTAAACCCATACCCCTTAATTTTGATTGGAAAAACAAACCCATATCCCATAATCATACCTGACACAAGAATGGAAGACCATTTTGGAAATCACAGAACCCTTAGAGCAAGTGCAGCGGTTTGCACTTGACCGGGCATGGACTTAGAAATGATGATGTGTTGCCCAACTAAAGCTATTTTCAGCTTCCACCGGCCCAAGCTTCCCCAGCCAAGAGTTGGCTTTGCATGACCAAGGGCAAATAAAAGGGCAAGGCCATGACTTTTTTCTTGCCCAAAGTCATGGAGCTGCCAGCACTGCAGGACAGGAGAACGTGGGTGACATCAGGAAGATGAGGAAAGAGACAGACGCGGCTTAATCCAAGGGTGGAAGACACAGACCAATCCAGAAGCGCCACGTGGCCGACCTACAGCAGGATTTTGTCGCGTAGCGACATTGAGTGGGCGGCAGGACACTTCTCTCCTCATCGTTGGCTTCTTAAGTGATTTTGACTCCAACTGTCCTTTAATCTTGGCCGTTGGTTTCAATTGAAACAGTGATCCAACGGTAATGACCCAATACGAACTCCGATTTTTGCTATTTATAGAAAATTTTCAAATTTTCAAAAATTTATAACTAATTCATACGAACTCCGATTTTTGCATTCCACATATGCACGAACTCGTATCGACGATCTCTATAACTTTCATGAATGAAGTTTTCCCAAATTATGTATGTGTAAAAAGTCGATTTTCAATGAACAGTTAAAAGTTATAATAATGAACAGTCTTGACCGGTCAAGAAAAAAAACGGGTGCAAACCTATGTCCAGTGGCAGTGAATAGTAACTTGACTGGTCGAATTCTTGACTTCTCGACTTTTCCTTTTCTTGACTACGGGTGCACTTGCTCTTAATCCTAGCTGACTTTGATTAAATCTGCAAATTACCATTTTGCCACACCACCTATTGTAGAAATACAAAACGAAAGCAATTGAAAAACCCATGACTTTGCAGCAACTGAAGAACCATCAAACTTTTATAAAGGATAAGCAATGCATGAGCTTACCTAAACCATAAGAATACAAGGACTTCTTGAGACTTGGTCTTCGATAAAACAGCAAGACAACACAATGGAGAAGAAGATTGCATCTAAAACAAAATGGTCTTTAGATTTGGACTTCTTCAAACTCAGCCCTAATGGGTGGAGTTTTGTTAAAAAAAAGGAGTGCAAATATAATATTTATGCTAACATCAGAACTACCCTAGAGAAAAAGAAACAAAAGAGGAAAAGAAAACACCCCTCAAATAGCTAGCAAAATCAACCATTTGAGATGAATAAGTGGGTTTCTCGTGGTTCTAAGATTGATACTTCCATAGTGAGAAAGAAGATGAGGACTTTGGAGTGGATGAAGTAGTTGTTTGCAAAAGAACAAAATGAGTAAATATCACTTGACCACGTGCAGTTTTGGGATTAACCAAAGCTGAACCATAGGATCTTAGTTGCACCATCCAACGGCTGACGTCCTTTGATCTGCCAAATATTAATTTCACGGGATGTCCTATTCTAAACACGACTGTATGTGTGTGTGTGTAGATATATTAGTATACATTAGTCAAAATATAAAGCAATTCTCAGTCATTTTTTTTTTCGTGTCACTGCAGCAGCTCTTTAGTTTTCACTACTCATCTCTTCTTCATTCAGGTATAAAAATGACAATTTACTTTTAAGATTATTTATCAATTTTCTCAACAATATTGTTTGTTAAACAGATTTGGATGAGTTTTAAACAACAAGGCTTTTTTTTTTTCTTTTAGGTCAGTTAGTCTAGATTTTTTTGCATATGATTTGTTGTGGAGTTATTAGTTAGTAAAAAACAATTTCTTTAACTGATGTTAAAAAACTTGAAAAGAAAATTAACCGAAAGAGCAATGTAACCACTCATTTACGTAGCATTGATTTTACTAGTTGTTACTGCAAGTGTAGAAATAGTATTTCTAATATGAACATTACTACAAAGACTTGTTTATACTCTACGTAGTTGAATAGGTGACGAGTTCATGAATATTTGCTTGATTCCATATACTGAGAAATACACTTTTACTTATATAGACAATGAGCCCATTATGAAACAATGTCAAAACATAAAATCTCATCGATAAAAATTGCCATATTAATAAGTAAAAATTTCAATTAAACTCAAAATCACTGGTGAGAGCCAATGAGTTGATCCGACATGCAGATTTTGTTTTGGAGTTGGAGATGGAGGAAATGCCTACAAGGTTACAATTAATTTTGGGGCGCCTCTTCATTGCTATAACTTGGCCCCAGCACTTAACAGTACGGCAGTTCCAAGGGAACCAGTAGTGTTCTGAACCAGATTTTATTAGTACTTGATCATCTAGTTTTGACTGATATAAACTTCTAATAATAACCATGCAGCACTATGAAACCTTAGGAATGATTTCAAGAAAATCTGAAGCAGAAGACTAACAAAGATATAACTTGAGGATTTCATTGCCAGAAGAAGACCCCACCAAAAGAAACCCAAACTGAGAAAAGAACACAAGTTTCTCAGGGTGAATCTAAGCATAGACTTTGCCCATAACAACTGAAATTGGTAAAAAAAAAATAAAAATGAATAAATAAAAGGAAGGGTCCTAGCTATTGCTAATACCAAATGCAGAAGTGAAAATAGAAAGGGAGAGAAAAAGGGACGTTGTCTATGATAAAGACGAGCTGGTGAGTGAGACAGTTGCTGAACCAAGGCGACTCAAACCAAAATAAATTACATGATCAAATTTGTTAGTTAAAAGTGATTTTAGGGTATATGCCACACCATTGGAAATCAAAATTTGGTACATAAATTTGGAACCTCTAGCATCTTCCAAAGTTTACAGGCTTCGTTTGATTGATTTTGCTCTGCAATCAAACAAAACTTGGCTCATAAAGCTTTTTTAGTTGCCCATATCGCAAAAGTAAAGTAAAATAGCTAATAGACACTAGAATTTTAATGCAAAGTTAAATTTCCCATGAGAAGACAACAGAGGATACATGTACGTATTAGCCAAAAATCTTTCGAAACATCTAGTGAGCCTATGCATACATCCAAAATATTTCCCATGAGAAGACAACAGAGGATACATGTACGTATTAGCCAAAAATCTTTCGAAACATCTAGTGAGCCTATGCATACATCCAAAATATATTCATAAATAAGTTATAATATAAACATATATACAAGCATGTGATGATATCCAGGTCTAAATAGTAGAGCATTCTGTAGTTTCTTTATTCTGAATCAGATCTTACTCAGCAATGCCCTTTCCAAATGTAAAAGGAATATCCACTGGAAGTCCGGAAGGGTATGGCAAACAAGATCTGGTAACTGGAAAAGAGAGAATTCCACCTACCATGACATAGAAACATTCCATAAGCTCACAATTGTCCCAAATAAATGCAATCTTAGCAGAACACCCAACAACTGAAGCTACATATATGTATCAAAAAAATAAAAATAAACAGACGAACAAATTTAATGAACTCAAACATACAGTAAATCGACATCAAGAAAATCTCCTTTTCATTGTATGGGAAAAAATATGTCCAGAAAACAAGTAGACTGTGAATAATGATATAGCAAGATGTACTGGTTATGGGCTGCATTATAATGATTTTTCACCTATAAGGATAATTTAAATAACCTTCACCGAAATGGCTGAGATTCCACAACAGAAGGTCAAAGGGTTCTTCTTTACTATTTACCAGGCAATTGGTCAAACCCTTGCCATCAACTTACATCCAAATTATGCAAGAAAAATGATCCAACTTCATACTGGTTTATCAATGTAATAAACATTCTCCCTTATATACCCTCAGTGAATGTTTTCCTGTTGCAGGTTTTCAAACAAGAAAATATTTTATTACAGTGTACCAGAATCTTGATACCACCCCAGAATAATGTTCTTAAACCTTTTCCAGCTCCTACACATGACACATGCCCCCCAGACAATCCAACATAATTAGGAGAAAAACAACAACAAATGTTTAGGCCATAAATTCAGACCCTGAAAGCTGGTATTCTAGAGACTCCGGAAATACCCAATCGTTGAAACTCTATCCCATATTTTACTTGCACTTATGAGACAAAACTACCTCAACTGCGATTAGAATTTCTCAACCCTCGGTAAAAAATATAAAAATAGAAAAAAATAAAAAAGAAGAGTTTCTGCTGCAACCTAATTGTTAGCTCCACTAGCATCATAAGTATCTAACCTAGAGGCAATTTCCTGCACACATGCCTAGTTGGACAAAGAAGACAGAGCGTGACAGAAGATAGAGTTATTAATTCCAGCTCAAAAAATGCAGAACCACCAGCTGATATATAGTAGACCTAGTAGACAGGCTGACAACCATACCTGCCTGTGGAGTACCAAGGTTCTGTTATAATTGAACTCAAGTTTGCACAATGAGGGGATTTATATATGAAACAGAAAATCAAGGACACGTACTACGTTTTACGCCATAATATATATATACACACACAGTCCGACTACCGTGCAGACGGTACGGATTTCCCGTTTTCCCCCACTTTCCGATCACATTTTCACTGTTTAACCGTTCAGTTTTTAGGTCCTAATGTATAGATCACCTCTGCAAAATTTCAGCCAATTTGGTGATCGTTAAGGCATCCAAAACTGCAAATTACAACAATGTACATGAACGGTTCCGGTTCGACAGATTCGGTTCGTTCGTGTAAATTGCAGTTTTGAATGCCTTAACGATCACCAAATTGGCTAAAATTTAGCAGAGATGATCTATACATTAAGACCTAAAACTGAACGGTTAAGATCAAAATATGTGATCGGAAAGTGGGTGAAAACCGGAAATCCGTACCGAAATTTCGGTACGGACGTCCGCACCTGAGAAAAATCCTATATATATATATATATATATTCCCATCTGCAGGAAGTTAAAAAAGTATTAAGTCCTTGGGTTGAGATGAGAGAAAATATTCCCATATGCAGGAACACATCGGTTTACCTAGCATTTCACATTACTGACACATCTACTGTCATCGAGAACAGTGCCTAGGCAGAGACATGTACAAATATAAAATTGGATCAATACAAGCTTTGGCTTCCTAGGAAACCCATCCCTTGCATCTTCCTATACAACACTCTAAAAGTATTAGGCCACACTAGGTAGAGAAGAACCATACAGAGTCTATTCCGATACCAATACATCTCCACATGGTAAGCACCAAATAGTACATGCATTTCATCAGAATACACCAAGACAGAGACACAAAGGCCTAAAGAAATAAAATAGAAATCGAACCACCAAAAAGTAACAAGAAAAAGGAAAGAGCAAATCTATCTAATTATAGAATTACAAGGAACATACAGAATTCAATAATGTAGTTTCAATGCAGAAAAAAACTACATGCATAACTTACCTTATAAAAGCAAATGCTTTGACTTCAATGCAATTGCTGAATAATTTCTAATTTGAACTAGAGCCTGCAGCACATGTAGCTGGCTTATTCTGCTCACTCAGAGAATTTTGACCACCATTCTCTGATATTCGCCTATTTTCTGATTCGGGAACTGAACTGTCTATACTATCTGATCCAGAAGCACCATTGATTCTATTATTTTCTCTTGTTTCCAGACGCTCCATCATGCGTGATACTGTTGCAATCCCTTCATCAACCTCTCTTTTAACTTCGGGACCAAGATCGGAAACAGAACTGTTGCGAGAGAACAATCTCTCCTTCCAACCTCTTGTGCTCTTTGAAATCGACTCTTTGTATCTAACAGAAAATGGCAAACAAATACGCCAAGTTTCAAAATCAGGATTTTAAAATTACATTTACTCCCATTCAGAAAAAAAAAATAACTAAATATTTTAAAAAATAAAAAATAAATAAAAACTTGAGTGCATTCATACTTCATTGACACTGCACTGAATCGAGCCTTCAGATTTTCTGAAAATGACTGTAAATCTGATGGCCCAGCTCTATCTTGGCTACTTGGGGACGACTGATTAGGAGACCTCCTATAGGAAAATCACCATTACATAGTAGTAAGTTAACCAGAAAATTTGTAAAGTTGTGAAGTTGTGATATTATGCAGCGACTAATTAATAATAGGTGAAGAACATGGCACCTAGTACTTATGGAAGACCCATGTTGATTGGATGGAGGGACACTAGATCCAGATGCTGAGGCAGAAACAGGACCAGATTGAGAAGAAGGTCCTGAAGTAGTCACTCGAGAAGTTTCTACTCCAGCATTCATAGGAGGTGACGGAAAAGTTACTGCAACGGAAGGAGCTTGTTCACCCTCTCCCATCTGATCTGGGGAGGAAGAAGCTGTGGTAGGAGGTGCATTAGGATGAGTAGAGAAGACCAGGAATTGTGGCCGACCTTGACCTGATGACCTATTTCTCTGGCCCTCCCTTCTGGCAATATGGCGTGCCCGACCCATTGCAGCAGCAGCAGCTAAGTGCTGAATTATACGCTCTTCAAGTTCAGCATCATTCACACCCACAGGTAACTGCAACAGATACAAAAATATGTAATCCTTTGAATATGATCCTGTTCTATTAGGTCCATATTAGATCTGACTTGTTCACAAGAGATAATAGAAAGGCAGAGTACAAACATGTTGTAGTTCAAAATCGCCAAGAGTTGGATGATGAAATATTGCAGTACTTCGAGGTGGGTTTGACCTATAACTTCTCTCCCGTTCTACACCCTCAAACAGTTCTTGGCTGTAAACAAAAAGAAAATTAATGACACTCTTTCCAGCAATGACTAACATAATTATACATTAATAGTATGAATCAATAGACCAGGAAAAAAAAAACCTGGTGGGGTCTTTTAAGCTGATGGGCTGCCAGCACATAGGGCATTGGGAGCTTCTCTGACACCTAGCAGAATGAAACAAATATCAAAGTGAGAGAAATATTTCAATATCCTCTAATTGAAACTCTTCCAAGTTTTTCATGAGTTTTGAGTATAAACTCTAAACCTGCAGTGAAAACTGAAACATATTCTATTTCAGTTGCTAGAAATAGGACTACAAAGTTCTCAAGCAATAGGGACCTATACTTAAAAGAAGCTTTGGACAAGGAAAGATAATCAGTGCACGTGACTAATTATCTGGCATTACTCTAACTTAAAACCAGAATACCCCGACATGAAAACAGTATTAATCCAATCCATGAAAGCAATGTTAGTTGGGTATAAGTAATTTCATATTTAAAATAATTGAAAAAGTGGTTAACTTATGAGAGACACAGAGAGAGCTCATCTTTTCATTTTAACCACAGCTCTGGTTGCACTCAAACTAGAGTGGTCAAATTATGAGTACTTATACTAATAGTCATCACTATATAGCAACATGTCTGTAATCTTGGACAAACAATTTTCCTTCATATGTTTTCATCCCTATTTTCACTAAATTGAGGAAGAAGAGACAGTTTAAATTAAACTAAAAATCGGCACAACTAAAAGTTGTTGCCTGGAGATTCATATTAGAACAAAGATGTTGTAAGAGATCCTAATAAGAAAATGATCAAAGAAAGAAATATATATCTACACACACAGAGACACACATATAGTTTTAATATATTATGCAGCGAGGGGAAGACATTAGAGACAAGAAAATGTACAAAACTAAACCTATAGAAATCTAAGTCATCAATGCAGCACACATACTGGAGAAATTGCAATGACCAGTAAGAAATTATTACCGTTGCAATCTGTTCCTATGGTACTTTTAAGGCAACATGTTGATTATCTTAATGATGAAAGCTTTAGAACTCATACTTGGGTTTAGAACATTATAAGGAAATGGTCTTACAAAAGTAAAATAAGGATCTGCCAATTTCAGTAATGATAGCTAGCTAAGTCGTGAATTAGTAGAAACCTATCAAGTCCAGCACAATCTAACAGCGATTCCCAAGATACAAAATGGCCTAAAGAGACTCTATTTAAAGTATCTTTGAAGCCTTCAACAACCAGAATTGACAATCAAGGACTTTCTGCAATTGAAAATACATAAAACCTTGCAAATAAATTAGCTTAATATTTGCAGGTACCTAGCTGGCCAGCAGTGAGTGGTTATGCCATACCAGTTTGTAAATTTCACCAAAATCGAACCAATTAAGTTTCTTCCCCCTTTCTTTATAATAAATAAGATTGGCCTAATTACTTTTCCTATGGGAGCACCGCATTTTCTTTGAAATATGGAACAAGAGTAAGGTTTGCCTAACAGATTAAAACACAAATGTCTACAGCATAATCTAGCATACTGCTTTTGGTTGTTTCAAAGATATGATAATACACTCTCACTTCTATCTCAGATCAAGAACCGACAGAAAGGCACAAAGCCAAATTTACTACAGAAAAACGAATATAACAAAATACCATTCAAGAATGCACTGAAGATGAAATTCATGCTTGCAACCGGTCAACTGCAGGTAGAAAAACGGAATTGGTTAAAACAGAAACCATATAAGAAAAGGCGAAACCTTCCCACATATGTACATACCGTAGAAGGATCGCTATCACAGAAAGCCTCAAGGCATATACTGCAAGCATCATCACACGCTTCCTGGATTCCACCCTCCACAAAAGCCGCTGGGGAGGTCAAGTGGGCCTCAGACTTGCCGCTCTCTTCCATTCCAGGAGGAACCTGTAAAGCGATCATCTACGGTTAGAATGACTCTTGTTTTCTTAGTAAAACGCAGAATATATAAACAAGGTGAAGCATAGATGTGATCAAACCGACCGAGTTTCAGGTTATACACGAACCAAGGGCAAAATCAATGTACCATTAATCTGATATAATTTTGACTTGGAAACACAAGGCCGAAGGAATCATAGATAATCAACCAAGACAAACAGATCGACATTCATAAAAGTCAAATTAACAACAAGAAAACTGCTGCCCGAGAATAGAAAATTAAGAATTGAAAAAAAGAAAGAACAATGAAACTCCTGCGCGCTAACGTCAACAATCAGAACACCAAGACTGAACTGAACAGTGTATCCAACATATGAAATCACCAAAATAAAATAATAATAAAATTGAAAATAAAATCCAATAACTCATACTGGAAGTGAGACAAAACTAAGCCGAATCCAAAAAGTAGGCTAGCCTTGAAGATATCATAGTATATGAAAAGGAATTGCGCGAGCAATTAAACAGTAGAATCGCAACCAAAAAAAAAAAGAAGGTGTAAAAGGTGTTACCTCCATGAAGATAAAGTCGATCTCGGATTGATTTGCAGAGAGATGGAATTTTGATTGGGGAAAACCCTAGAGAGAGAGAGAGAGAGAGAGAGAGAGAGTTTGGTGGTGGTGGTGGTATCGGTGGTGTGTGCGCTTTTGTTTTACTTTGAGATGGGAGGGAGCGAAGACTTTTGAGGCGAGGATTAGCTCGGTCTAAGGGAATGAATGACTCTACGGTCGTCTAAATGGTCTAAGCTGACACGTGTCCTTCGCACCCAATTCCTTTGACGATTCTAAACTTCTACTTCCAACTTATTTTACCCGCCACGGTCCCACACTTCCTGTCTTTTTCTTTTCTCGGTAAATCTTTACGAATCTAATTCAATTCCTCTTAAAGTAGAAATATGGAATCTCTGGTAAATGTGTATGGATTTTTCTACTCATGATGGCTCCTATATGATTTGTCGTCTGTTTCTTTCCGTCAGAGGTTCAAATACGTCTTCGGTCGGCTTTTATTGCAATCATGGAGTGCGTTTGGGGCCCTAAGGGTGCTATGATTCGAGTACAGGATGAATGTCTCTTCTTGTTGCATTTGCGACCTATTTATGGCGCTAGGGCAAAAGCTATGAGAAACTAGGGCTCGGCGTTTTCATCCGAAAGCCTAAAGACTCGACCCAGATTCAGCCATTCGGTCCCATTTTTTCAGTTAGTCTCTTCAATTCGATCTAATCTCTGTTTATTAAAGCAGTTAGGAGATTCAAAGCGATTTGTCACTCAATTCTATCAGAGGAGACCGATTCGAAGATTTGAAGATTTCAGAACTCCAAAGCTTCTTAGGGAATCTCCGTCCTTTTTACTCGAAATTAGACTCTCTCATAGTCAAATGAATGGTTGGGCTTGTTGTGATGATTCGATTGCATAGATTTTGCAACCCAATTTAGGGTTGGAATGGCAACGTGTGAGAGCTCATGGGGTCTCCTCTAGTCTCTTATGTTAGCTCGTTAGGTAGAGCTTTATGTTACAAATGTGTCGATACGATATTTGTTGCCTTGGGAGAACTTTTGGTGAGCGATCAAAGTTTCTGAAATTTCAAAATTTTGGATTTCGATTCGTGACGATTCGACAGTTGGATCATCGTAATTTTTCCTTAGGTTATTCAAATTACTACATTCACAAAATTACTGAAGTTCGAGCCAATTCCTATGCGAGTTCGGATTGTCGAGCTTTAGAAAGAATTTATTTAAAGGGGTGTTAAAGTTCTATCTTGAATTTAAATTTGAGGTTTACAGTTTATTTCCGACGGGAATGTTGGATTTGAGTAAAAGTTTATGATTTGAGAAATAAGTATGCTTTTAGTAAGTATTTAATTTTGATTCCAACATAAGATGCAGATTTGATTTCTATTATAATTTATAAGTTTCGATAAACACTATGGATTGAGTTTGAGTAACGTTTAGGAGATACTAAGCATGTGAAGTAAATTATGATCAAATTCTTCCCTTGAGACGTAAGAGATTAGCCGTGGGGAGTCGATAATTCAGGCGTATGGATGATTATCATTAAGGAGGTTAATTATATGAGTAAGTTTATGCATGTCTTACCTGATCAGCAGTACTCTTCAGGTAATAATATGATTGGCAGTACCCTCCAAATGCCATGAGATGACTAGTCAGCAGTACCCTTTAGTCATCGCCCATTTCGTATGTGCTATTCAGATACTTTTGATAGAGTAAGGAGTATTCTGGTCGGTAGTACCCTCCGATGAGTCATCTGCTCTGCAGTACCCTCCAAATGACACAATATGTCAATCAGCAGTAAACTATAGATATTCTAGATAAAGTGAATAGTTGTAAAGTGTAAGACGTCCTGCCGGCATTTTCCATTTAGTGGCCGCCTAGTGAGTACTTCCAGCAAATTGATCTTAGGAGCCGCCTGGTGAGTGTTACTGGTGACATGATCCTAATGACCATCTGATGAGTGCTACTAGGGACATAATCCTAGTGGTCGTCTGATGAGTGCTACTGGCGACATAATCCTATTGGCCGTCTGATGAGTACAACTAGCGACATGATCCTAGTGGCTGTTTGATGAGTACAACTGGTAACATGATCCTAGTGGCTGTCTAGTGAGTGCTACGAGTGAGGTAACTCAGCTGGTAATCGTCCACTTGGGGAGAGCTACAAATGAAGTGCTAAATATTTATTTCATCTTATCGATTTTCAGTTTAAAATATATTATTTTAATCAGTATTACTATTGGATCATAATTTATATATATATATATATATATATATATATATATATATATATATATATATATATATATATATATTTGTACCCTAAAACATGGAAATTACTTGTTCTAAAAGTGCAATTTAGTGTTGACTAATCTAATTCCATGTTTTGTAGAAAATCTTGACAAGAGGAGAAAAATTGAAATTCCAGCGAATTTTTCATGCACTACCACTTTTGGCGGCACAAGTACTTCGTAAAGCAATCCCAGAAAAATAGGAGTTTAAATGGAGCAATGAAGCCATGGACCATGAAGTACTGATGAAAGGACTAATTTTGATCACTCATTTAGCTGGAAATTACAAGGGAAATCCATGGAAATCGTTATGCAAAACAGTTGCTGCAAAGCAGAAAACTGCAGTTTTAGAATCATCTTTTTGGGAACAGTTTTGGAGAGCGTTTGTTGCATTCTTCCAGCTGCAACTTTACAGAAAGGGTCATCATTCCTTAAAGATATGATGTTTTACTTCAACATGAGCCAAAGAACTGGTTATATCATCATCGAGACAGTAGGAAATCAAGTCCAAAATAGGCTTCCCGATAAGGCAGAACTGTCAGCTTTCACAAAGCTTTTTGGGAGATCACTTGGAGTTTTTCTAGAAGGTTATTGATCATTCTTGAAGATATGATGTCATATATCATGGATAAGTCAATAACCATCCAGAATCATGGCAATATCAAGTCAATCATTGTTCAAGAAAGAAGCTTCAGAGAAATAAAACGTATCTTAGCCAGAATATGGCAGTTTGGCCGAGAATCTTTTTTGGGCGGATTTCTTGTACATTTTCAGATAAATATATATATGATGCTACAATTATCAAGGAGAGTCCTAGAAGAATCTTACAAGATTATGGCAAGATTAATTCATCAAATTATCTTTTGGATAATAGGCATCCATATGCACTTTCTCTCCCATGCTTGTCACCTTGAATTTGGTGACCCAAAACCACTCCAACACTCTTCGATCATTATCATGTTTCTCATGCACAATAAAGAGAGCTAGCTGCTCCTCTCTTCTCCCTTAGCCATATTTTTCTACTTTACTCTCTTTAATAGCTCATCATTACTTCACTCTTTTTACTCCATCTTTTTCATACCTTTTCCCCTTGTTTTGGGATCTATTACCACTCTCATACTCCACCTCCATGTTTCTTACAATGCTTGAGCTGCTATATTGGCTTCTCATCATCATTTTCACACCTCTATCTTCATCTATTTAAGCATCTCTTCTCACAAGGAAGAGGCATCACCCATACCACCCTACTACATCTTCTTTCTCTCCATCTCCACCACAAAACCTCCATCTCCACCTCTCAAAATCCAAACTCATACTATTCATACTACTCTATCTCCTCCATCACCACCACTATTTATTATCCTCTACCTCTATTAACACCACCACTACTACATCATTTCTCCACTCTCTTTTCTATCATTATTTTCTCCATCTACTCCACCTATTCATACATTACATAATACAAGCTTCACTATCTTTTATCATCAAATCTTTAAGGGCAAGGAGTGGGAATCACCACCACCACCACCATCACTACCAAGACGTGAGCTTAGGGACCATCTGACACACCACTAAGCCAACTATATCCCTTTTACTCTAGAGTATATTTTGGTGTTTAATTTGATTATGAAGTTAGTATATGTAATTATGAGTGAGTAGTACTTTGTTAGCGCTAGGGTTGAAAACCCTAGCCAATCTTGTATGAATTGATGTTTTAATTTACATTTGAAGTTATTTGTGATTTTCATCTTGATATGCTAAAAGTAAGCGTGCAATTTAACCCTGCATGTAGTTGTTAGTATAGAATAAGTAGGGATCGTTCTAACCGGGGATTGAGGGTACACCTGTAATTGCAAAAACAATTAATTAATTAGTAAAAGTAAAAAGTAATTTACAAAGTATTATATTTACAAAATTATATACAAAAGAAACAAGTAATCGAAAATGGGGGATTTAGAATTATAAAATTAAAAATTAAATAAATATTATTTACAAAAATAAAACAAAGAAAAGAAATATATACAAGTAAACACAAATAAGGGGGTCTTAGGAATATAAAATTAATAAATAAAATAAAGAAAATGTAAAAACATATATACAAGGGTGGAACGTAAGGAACAAAGATCAAAACCATATCCATATGAATGAAATCCAATTACAATTCCTATAGTTGATTTTCTATGTCATGAGAAATAAATTGACCATGTGAAATGTTAATAAGCAAACGATTTCCCATATTTTACTTTCCTTCAATATTTAATCTAAGTGAAAGCACCTAAATTAAACCTATTGAACAAGCAATCATAGTCTAGAAAGCTAGCTACTCAAGAACACGTACATTCAATGCATGAAGAACAAAGAAAGGATGTCAACCAAAGTGCACAACCTAGTATGAAAAAGTTCATCTATTTGCAATCCTCCTTAATTGATTTCGACTTTTGTCCAAAGCCTTCACTACTTAAATCTAGCTCCAATTACATGCATATATCCTAAGTTGGCCACCAAAGAACACATACATATAAAAGTTTTCTGTAAAACAAAATCAATTAAGCAATCTCACATAAGCAACATATAAATCAACATATAAAAATCACAACTTTATTTCAAAACATAAAAATGGGCTTTAAAGTTTGCCCTTAACGTCATGTTAACTAGAATTCATAACTCTACGAATCAAACAAAGGAAAAGAAAAGAAAGTATGAAATACACCGTGAAAGATGGATGACGAAGCCTTGAGACGAAGAACTTGAAGATCCTTGAAAGCAAGCAATCTTCTAGGGACGACACAAGGGTGGATGGCGGATAGGATCTTAATGTATTGCATGACTTCTTCTCCTCCTTGGTTGAGACGCAGAGCTTCTGAAGACTAGAGAATGGAGAGAATTTTTTGTGTTTAGAAAAGAATGGGAGAAGTGGTGTTTGTGTTGTGGTGGTGGTGTTTTGGTGTTGTTGTTGTGTGTTGGTGTTGAATTGTGTAGAGAATGCTCCTATTTATAGGAGGATGGCAACTTAGTCTCCAAGTCTTCAAGATTGATCCACACAGTATTAACCAATGAATTAATGCCACGTCGGCTCTGCCAGTCACTCAACCAATCAAGAAGCTCCAAAATAAGTCCATAATCTTTCCAAATATATTATTGCTGATTTTCCCAAGATTTTATCTGATTTTTCTCTTAATTTTCGGCCAAAATAATCTTGAGTGAAAGTAGGAATGAATCTGGACTTGTTTTGGACCTTTTCTCCCTTAAATCTCTCCATGACTTTATCCTTAACATCCTCCCCTTGATTTTCTCTTGATTTTCACATTAAAACTGCAGATTTTATTCTCTAATTTCAGCCAACATATCTTGAGGGAATTAAGGAACGAATCTGGACTTGTTTTGAGCCTTATCTTGTTGCACAATCCCTTGAAACTCTCCCAAGATTTTCTCAATGTAATCTCCTTGATTTTCACATTATCTCCATCATTTCCCATGCAAAAATCAGATTTAATCTCCCATAATATCTTCAAGTCATGTGGTCTCCTAATGTCTTTAGGTTTCCCAGCCTCATCAGGATTCCTAGTCGGACCAGGAAAACTCCATTTCTTCATTTCAGCTCATTTCTTCTCCATTTTCTCCAGTGCACCTAAAAATAGAAATTACATTAAAACTGATTTATTTAAGGAAATAACTAAGTAAAATATGAGGAGTTAACTATTAAAACATCGCATAAAAATGCTCCTATCACATCTTCATATGCTAATTCAAGAAGTGAATGCATTCATTAAAACTTAACTACTTTGAATGTGTTGTGTTTGTCATCTAATGAAAAAATGTTTAGAGAGTAGTTAACCTTGAGCATTGATAGCATGATAACATCCTCTATGTGCATATGAAGGTTGGGAATTAAAATCACTTAGATCTAGGATTGGTTTGCTTGCATGATTATCTAAACTCAAAGCTTTATGCATCTAGGAACAACGAATTGAGACTTAATCGATAATAGGATTTGTTCTTAGATAGTTAATTCTAGACTTATCCGGTTAAAATTGATAACATGAAAGGAGTTTATGCCTTTGTAGTCTTATCTGGATGCAAAGAGGGTAATTAGAAAATTAGAATAGGATCACTTGTATTTGAACTTCAATACTTGTAAAGGAGGTTAATGGTAGACAATCCAACCCCTAACTTCATCCATTATATTACTAGTTTAGTTTACATTTGAGCATTTATTTTAATTTGGTTCATCACTCTATCCAACAAACAATTTCACTACCACCACAAATGCACATAATCACCATGAGCCTTGATTTCCTTGTGAATTTAGGTTTAGGTTTGTGATTGTACGTTTGCATATTCTAACTCTCCCTTGGTTAATACTCTAGCTAGTGAAAGGAATCCAATCCTCGTGGGTTCGACAACATTTCTTAAGTCCCTATACTATTACTTGTACCCCTTATACTTGAGGGTGGCTATTTGACTAACAATTACTTGTTTCGTATCAAAATTTGATAATCAAGATTTTGTTGTAGGATATGAGAATTGAGAGAGATTGATGAGAGAATTGTGTGTTCCACTATTGATAATAGGAGCCCAATATATAGGGATTACAAAGTACATATTCTAATGATACAAGGAAAACTATTCTGAATAGGACTAGGAATTCTAGAACCTTCTCGCCTATTACAATCATAGAACTAATCCTTGTTTGACAAGGCACACTAAATGTCAACATTCTTCAACACTCCCCCTTGTGCCGCTCAAACTTAGTGGTGACGCTTCATCTGTTGCCTCGTTAAAAACCTTGCTCGAGTGAAAAACCCTGTGGGACAAAAAAACTACCTCTAGGAGGAGAAAAAGAGTACAACACGTCCTTCACTCTTCAAGATCGAACATGTAGATATCATAACTCCCCTTGATGTCGACATCTCCCCCTGATAGCTACAATCATGGGAGTTCAGATAGCTTTCTCAATCCAATGCTCTTCACATGTTTCTCGAATGTGGATTTAGCTAACGACTTAGTGAATAAGTCCGCTACATTATCCTCTGATTGGATTTGATTCACTTCAATATTTAGAAGTGATTGTTGTTGCTGATTATAAAAGAACTTAGGCGATATATACTTGGTGTTGTCGCCCTTGATGAAACCTAACTTCATTTGTTCAATACAAGCTGCATTATCCTCATAAATGCATGTAGGTTCATCCGTGGTAGACTTCAAACCACAAGTTCCTTGAATATGTCTAATTACAGACCTTAGCCATATGCATTCATGCAGAGCAATAATCTCTGCATGATTCGAGAAAGTAGCAACAAGAGTCTGTTTTGTAGACCTTCAAGATATCGCAATGCTTCCCATGGTAAAGACATAACCAGTTTGGGAGCGACCTTTGTGAGGGTCAGAGAGATACCCTACATAAGCAAAACTCATCAAAACATCATTGTCATTTTGATAGAGGAAAGGAGGAGAACACCGGCGGCTATGGACGGTGGCGGCGGCAGCGGCAACATGGCCAACAGCCATTTCATGGACGGCGCCACTTTGTCTAATGAGGTCTGATCTCATTCTTCCGTCATTCCTTTTCTCTCTGTAGGGATAAAACATGCCCATATCAATCGTACCTTTTAAGTATCGAAAGATTGTCTTTACACCAATCCAATGGCGGCATGTTGGCGCAGAGCTATGTCGAGCTAACAAATTCACTGCGAATGAGATGTCCGGTCTTGTGCATTGAGTTTAGTATAATAATGCACCTATTACACTTAAATAGGGCACTTCAGCCTCTAATAACTCTTCGTCCTCATCCTTTGGACGAAATGGATCTTTTCTGGGATCAAGACTACGACCAATCATGGTACTCACAAGCTTTGCTTTATCTTCATTAAAGCGCCTTAAGATTTTCTGAGTATACGTAGAGACAGAGTGATGGATCAAAATCCCATCACTAAGGTGTTCGAGTTCTAAACCGAGACAAAACCGTATTTTTCCAAGATCTTTCATCTCAAATTAGGATTTTAAATACTTAGCAGTTTCCTTTAACTCATCTAGAGTTCCAATTAGGTTCATGTCATAAACATAAACTGCAACAATTGCAAATTCAGAACTTGTTCTTTTAATGAACACGCATGGCCATATTTCATTGTTAATATATCCCTTATTCCCTTCCTAATCTAGTAGTCACTTAGACGGTTATACCACATCCGTTCGGATTGTTTCAATCCATACAGTGAACGTTTTAATCTTATTGAAAACGCTCTCCGTGGTTTAGAGCCATTTGATTTGGGTAATTGAACTTCATCTAGAACCTTCATATATATATATATAGGCTTGCTTACCTAAGGGACAGTTTTTAAGAGACTGTGTGGGACAAGTGAATCTGACGATTGAAAATAAATGCACAGTTTTAAATTGTTATAATTTCTGCTTTTATATTTAATACATGTGGTTGAGATGCATATGTCTCTCACAGTCTCTTAAAACTGTCCCTTAGGTGAGCAAGCCTGTCTATATATATATATATATATATATCTAGATCCCCACAGAGATATGTTGTAACCACATCCATAAGCTGCATGTCAAGTTTTTCAGAAACTACAAACTCATAAGGTAGCGGAACGTTATGACGTCCATTACGAGAGAATATGTCTCCTCGTAGTCGATTCTAGGGCATTATAAGAAACCTTGCGCCACAAGGCGGGCTTTATATCTAACAACCTCATTTTTCTCATTACGCTTTCTAACAAAGACCCATTTATGGCCTACATGCTTTACATTTGGGGGTGTCTGCGTTATAGGCCCAAATACCTGTCTCTTTGCTAGTGAATCTAATTCAGCCTAGATCGCATCTTTCCATTTAAACCAATCCGCACTTCGTTGACATTCTTCAACAGATCGAGGTTCGATATCATCATACTCTATAATTTCTTTTGCAACAGAATATGCAAAGGTATCATTAATAGAAATAGAGTTTCTATTCATCATCTCATGTACACTAGGGTAATTCATGGAGATCTCTCTATTCTCTGGAATTGGTTCTGACATTGGAGCGTCCCCCAATGATGTCTCTTGGACATAACCATAATCCGGAATATTCTTATGAGATGGATTATTTACATCGATGATTAATGGATTATTTTGTGCCAAACTCACTTTCTTTCTTGGGCGAGAATCCATTGAACCTTTGGGCCTCCCACGCTTCCTTGCAGGCAGCCTGGCCTGAGCCACAAAGTCACCATCACTGTGGGCAACGACGCTGTGCCCAATAACCCTAGGGATGGCTCCATGTCCTGTATTTTTAGGGACATCAATCCTTGCAGGCACGTTTGCAGCAGGTATGTGTGATCTCGTCACTTTTTCGATATCAGAAAACGCATCAGACATCGAATCTGCTACGTACTAAAGATCAAGAATTCCCCGAACTTCAATTTCGGACTGTGCGGTTCGGGGATCAAGATGAGACAAAGTGGAGACAGACCACGACAATTCTTGTCATTCCTGTTGAACATTTATGTTCTTATCTCCCTCTAACGACAAGAAGACTGTCTCATCGAAGTGACAATCCACAAATCTAGCGGTAAAGACATCGCCTGTCAAGATTTCTAAGTAGCGGATAATAGTTGGAGAGTCATATCCAACATAAATGCCTAATCGTCTTTGAGGACCCATTTTGGTGTGCTATGGCGGCGCAATTGACACATAAACTGCACACCCAAATATGCATAAGTGTGAGACATCAGGCTCATAACCAGTCACCATCTAGGATGTAGAAAAGGGTTGAGTGGCAGTGGGCCTCAGACGAATAAGTACAGCTGCATGCAATATTGCATAGCCCCAAGCAGAAATAGGGAGATTGGTGCGCATAACCAATGCTCTAGTAACCATTTGTAGTCGTTTAATGGCAGCTTTTGCAAGACCATTTTGGGTGTGAACATGAGGAATTGGATGTTCAACTTCAATCCCAATAGACATGCAATAATCATCAAAAGTTTCTTATGTAAACTCCACAGCATTGTCAAGTCTTATGGACTTAATAGGATGATCAGGGTGGTGAGCCCATAACTTAATAATTTGAGCTAGGAGTTTAGCAAATGCAGCGTTCCTTGTGGGCAATAGCATGACATGTGACTAGCGTGTCGATGCATCAACCAACATCATAAATTAGTATCTAAATGGTCCGCAAGGTGGTTGAATATGTCTACAAATATCACCTTGGATTCTTTGGAAGAATGGAATATTTTCTTTAATGTCCTTTGCATAGGATGGTCTCGATCCTAATTCTTTAGAAGCAACCAATGAGGATTTTGGTTGAGCCATGAAGTCATAATTGACTTTAGAAGTAGAAATAGGATTCAAGGAAGCACTAGTAGCGTCAAAGCCACTTTTGGGCCGCAGGGGGTAGGCGGCGCTGGCCTTAGATGGCCAGACTTGCAAGGGGACAGCGCCGAGAGGCGCAGGTGCTACTCCTTAGTCCAAAATTCGAGTTTTACTTCTTTTCGTTCTGAAGAATGGATGTCTGTGTGAAGTCTTTAATATACGGATCATCATATCACGACCTGGGTGTCCCAAACGGTCATGCCAAAGTCTATATGTGTCAGAATCTCATAAGTCATCTCTCATGACATGGTTGGATTCAATAATTCGAATAGTGGTTGCATACAACCCACTAGAACGACACATAAGTTTATCTAATACTCGTTTATGTCCGTAGTCATTAAATGTGATGCAAAGGAACTCCTGTCCATTCTCACAATGTATTTCCACATAAAAACCATTGGCTCTTATATCTTTGAAACTCAATAGGGTTCTTCCAGCCCTAGGAGCATAAAGAGCTTCTGTGACATTAATAGTTGTGTCATTTGGCAACATAAATTGGGCTGGTCCTCTACCATGAATCAATTTTGATGACCCAGCTATTGTAGTCACAGAAGGACAAGTAGGCGTCATCCACAAGAAGAGTTGCCTATTTCGCAGTATAGTATGTGTAGTTGCACTATCCATGAGGCATTCTAGCTCTCCGGGAAACATACTGAAAAATAATAAAGTTCGAAATTAAAATATTTCCAAGACATGCAAAAATAAATCGATACTTTATTAATAATAGCCAATGATTACATCAATGTTTCTTGACCAAAAATCTAAGCCAAAATAAAATCAAACTTAGACAAATTGTAGTCACTCAATCCGTTCGGTAACTCCAATTTGGTTGTGACCAGGTAAGGTAAGGAGAGATTTTGGTGAAACTGTGATCACTTTTAAAACCATTCTCTCAGTTCAAACTTTTCCCAGACATCACAATTAATTTTGGATGAGCCTAGTGAAAAAGAGTTAATACAAAATGTCATTTTATTGATTTAAGGCAGAATTGCCATTACATAATTCTTGAAAAATAAAAGGACTATATTAATCAAAATCTGCGGCATCCTTGTGCACTTCTTTGTCAGATTTGAAGTCCGCTATAGTAAGGTTGACATCATTGTCATCACCATCATCTCCTTCTTAGGCAAGATAGATTTCTTGCTCTCTCAAGTCCCTATATGCCTTGTATCGTGCAGCTAATTGATTGCTTGCTTTGCATTGTTTGAACCAATGTTCACTTGATCCACATCGATGACACATGTCATTGTGGTTGTCTCCCTTCAATTGAGGTGCATTGTTTGCACTTGGTTGGCGTCCCTTAGAGGAATTGGCGCCATTACCACGGCCTTGGGCGGCTCCTCCACATCCTAGAGCTCCACGACCCCCTCTCACACGTTGATATGTGTTGCCACGTGTCCGTCCTTTATTCTGACGGTTACCTTCCTTTGTAGGGCAGTTGTATGGACCTACACGTCCGTTTTGTCCCTTAACTTTAGGGTTCTGCTCCTTGCGCCCTCCTTTGGGTGCATTATTATAATTTGCCTCGTGAACGCTCTTAGTTCCAACGGGTCTTGAATTATAATTCTTCACGAGGATGTTATCATGTTTCTCAGCTACGGACATGACATTAATTAGCTGATGAAACCTCGTGACTCGTCCAACATTGTACTCACCTCTGTATTGCTTGGATACCAAAAGTGCTGAGATGGGGAAGGTGGAGAGAGTTTTCTCAATTAACTCTTTCTTTGTAACTGGTTGTCCATAGAACCCCAACATGGTTTTGAGGCGTAAAGATTCTGAATGATATTCAGAGACGGACTTGAAGTTGGCGAATCATAGATTGCTCCATTGAACATTCAAGTCAAGGAGGAGGGAATCTTGGACATTACCAAAACGCTCTTCTAGCGCAACCCATAGTTCTCTAGCATCCTTGATTTCCATGTACTCAAATCGGAGCGATTTGTCCATGTGGCGTCTCATCAAGATGAGAGCAGTGGCATTGTTTGTAGCCGTACGCTCGAATATGAGCTCAGGATTTGGTGCACGAATTATGGGTAGGATTCCTTTCCAAGTGAGATGGTTCTCAACATCTGTGACCCAACTGTGGTATTCCGAGGCAGTTGAATCAAGCATGGGAAAGTCGAGCTTTGGTTTCGACATCCTGAAAATAAGAATGAGAAATAGATTAGTTTCGGAGTTAAAACTTCCATGACAACTAATAAATAATAAGATCTCCGAGCTATGCTACCAAGAAATCGATTTCCAAGATTTTTGGATTAGATCGAAACAATGATGTTTATATGGTCATAAATCGATGCTTACGGACGCTCTTAGTTCGTTTAGCATGAATCCCCACGATTCCGCTTTTCAAATAATCGAACCCACGTTATAAGAAAGGTGGGATGTAGAAGAAGGGAGGTTGCAAGTCCCCGAGAAAAAGAAAAAGAAAGTAAATTGCAAAAAGCAGGAACTTTAATCTTAGACACTTACTTGTTTAAAGTCGGAGCTTGAAAACTTGAAATCTTAGAAGCTTGAACCTTGGAGGCAATGTAGGTCGAGTTGACATCGAATAGGAGGTCTAGGAGGCATGGTGTCGTGCAACAACTGCGTAGAAGATAGTTTGCGGTTGCTGCTGAAGGTTAGAAGTTGAGGTCGGCTTCTTGGTGCATGGGGCTGCAGGGGCAGCAGGTGCAAGGGGTAGCGGTAGCGGTAGCTAAGCTAACGGTGAAAAAGTTTTTCGGTTTTGGGTTTTTAGTTTTTTTGGTTAGGGCTCGTGCTGATAACATGTTTTAGGATATGAGAATTGAGAGAGATTGATGAGAGAGTTATGTGTTCCACTATTGATAATAGGAGCCCTATATATAGGGATTACAAAGTACATATTCTAATGATACAAGGAAAACTATTCCGAATAGGACTAGGAATTCTAGAACCTTCTCTCCTATTACAATCATAGAACTAATCCTAGTTTGACAAGGCACACTAAATGTCAACATTCTTCAACAGATTTAAGGGCAATGAGTCATATGTATTTTGGTTGGAGTTAGTTGTTATTATAGGAGCAGGCTCCAGCAGTTGTAGCTTGGATTTATATATTAGTAGTGTTGAATTGGTTTTACCAGTTTGGGTAGTCCATTTTTAGAAGAAATTTTGCTAAATTTTCAGTGGAATTTCTTCTAAGGTGAGCCTCGCAGTGCCACTTAGGATTACATGGTGAAATCTAGAGCGAGTCCTGTCATAGCACATATTCTAAACCTAACTGTGAGATCATGTTTGAATATCTTAGATAGGTTAGTGACAAACATTAGAAATACAGTAAAGTATGATCTTCGCCATTGAGATTAGATGATCTCAAGCAGTGTGTTGAAAAGAAAATCTTGGAAGAGTGCTTGATGTTCCCACTCGATGAACTCCACCTTTCTCGATCATGTTAGAAACTGCAATTGAGGTGAGGAAAGCTTTCAAAAGAATTGCAGAAGAGGAAGAGCAGAAGTATTATAGTTACCTCAATCAGGATGATAATGAGTAGGAGGGAGAGGAATACATTTTGATGTTACAAATATTTTCACTTTGTTTATTGGTTCATAATCGCAACCCATAACACCAATCATATGTGAGTGAGAATCCGAAAAGATGTCAATAATCTCAAATCCACACAAGAAAACTGTGATGCCGATTTTGCATTACATTCAGTACATTGTTTTGGTTACACTATCCCAATTACCGGCGGATGATTTAGCCGAACCAACGTGGTTACAACCCAATCATATCTTCTTCGTTTCTTTGGTCAAAACCCAAACACACATCTCACGCATGCACAGAACAAAACGTGCCAAAAAACCAAAAGGACAGGAAATCCAGGAAACGACATGTCGGATGATGGGTATGTCTATCATGTGTAGTGTGGAGCCAAAGGGAGACTGAAACGACGACATCACGTTTCTTTGTTGTTAGACGAGGCGCTCCTCCAAAAACCGTTGCCGTAAAAGCGGTCCCACATCTCCTTCTCGAAGGCGGCCCCATCCGATTCCGCGTCGTCGTTCTTCTTCTTGTCACAATCATCATCGTGCACGCCGCCGCTGACCGCCATCGTCGTCGTCGTCGTCGTCTTCTTAAAGTCGCCGTCGCCAGTGGGCCTGGGCCGGGGCAACAGGCCCTTCTTGCAGCGGCGCTTCTTCTTGATCTTGGCCGAAGCCTTCCTACAGAGGCCCCGAGGGAGCTTGTAGAAGGCCAAGATGAGCAGGTTCATCATGCTGCAGGGGCAGCAGCAGCACACCGCAGCGCACTCCGCCGCCGCCCCTCCCGCCACCTCCCCCACGCGCCGCTTCATTGTGGGTGGCGATTCCAGCAGAGCTTTCCCGGTCATCACGGCCCGAGTCAAATATGGACGAGACAGACAAACACACACACAGAGAGATTATTAGCTCGATTGAGATTGGAAATGGGAATGGAAATCAGAGGTGTAGAATGGAGAGAGTGGGGGAGGAGGAGGAGGAGGATGGAGATGATTGGAATTGATTGGATTCATCGTCATCCTGTTTCATGGGGAAAACTTTTTCCCAGAAAGAAAGAAAGAAGGTGAACCCAAACCCAAAACCGAAAACCGAAAGGAAGGAATGGGTTTTGTATGAGAGAGAGAGAGAGATAGAGATAGAGATTACAGGTGTATAGAACCGAAACGGACGGGGTTGACGGTTAGGAAAGAACGAATCAATGGGGCTCTCTCTATCTCTCTCTCTCTCTGCTGGGCTCTGAGAATATATATATATATATATATATATATATATATAGGATTCAAATTTAATATATATAGGATTGAGTTGGAATATGGGTCGAGAGATACATACAAATATATATGGTCTGCTGCGGCATGAAGAGTCCAGAGAGAGGAGGAGGGGGGAAGGAGGGAGAAGACGACACTGAAAAGGAGTGGAATACGTGTCGGGCAATAGAATTCATACACGTGGACACGCTAGAGAATTTTAATTTGGGGCAGTTTAGTAAAATTCATCGTAGGGGTCGGAAAATTCGTACTTTGTGGAGAGTTTAGGGTTTAATTAGGCGAGACAAGTACAGTGATGTAAAATTATTGAGCAGTTCGATTTTGGTCATCAAGGACTCTCTTCCTTTCTCCCTCTAAATTATTGCAACACATATTCAATTCATGTTTTTGCCATAGAGATAGAGAGGCTAATTTAGGCACAAAAATACAAAACAAACAAACACGAAGGGACGAAACCATGAAAATTTTATACAGAGAGAACAAAAATAATAATGAATTTGTTTTTTTTTTTTTTTTTAAGGCAATAGTCCAAGTAATTATACTTTTACCAGCAACACGGCAAGACACTAGTAGTTGAGATGTACCTTTCATGTCTTCGATCATCATAATTGTCAAGGCAATATGACAAGTATATATATATAATATATATAAATGGTGGTCTATTTAGGTGCACCCTTTTAGGCACCAAACTATGGTTGTGAATTCCACGAACAAATTAATTATGCAATAATAAAATTGATTTATTAGGTGTTTGACTCCTCTCGCAACGCGATAGGACCAAAAGGTTTCCAGAAACTCGTATGATTGGTAAAGATCAGTTTTTCCTGGCCATTCACGTACCTGCGTATATAAGGGACCCCATCTCAACTTGTTACCGTGTTTTGGCAGGGCGGAAGTGTTCATCCTCTAAAACATGGCTGACTGGGTTAAAGATTACCGGCGGTTACAGTTTCGGGCAGAAACAGGGAAGAGAAGGCCATTGAGAAAAAGTAAATGCCGACTGGAAACTAATGAGGAAGGGGCCTTCCGGGCTAACGTCGGAAAGGGAAGTTATTAATTATTGTAATTATGAGAGATGAGCTGAAAATACTATGATGAAACAAATACGCCTAAAATAGGCTGTTTCCACCGAAACCACAACTTTTCTTTAATTCAAAATGCTAAAGATTGAAACAATATATGAATCTCAATACATCAGTGAGATAATAAATGAAAACGAACGATAAACACAAACACACAGCAACCAAGAGACCAAAATTGTTTGCGCGGTAAAAACCTCCAAATGAGGAAACAGTTGCGGGGCCTTAACTTTCTAAGACCCTGGTGAAAAATCAATTCACTAAACGGAAAGATACGAGTTCTTTACAAATAATGAATAGCTCTGACCTCGGCTAACTTACTAGACACACCTAGTAGATTGTCTGATCATGTCCTCGTAGATCTTCACCACCTTTGAACTATCTTCACTGATTGATAGGTACTGGCCTCAACCTTTAACCTTGCATGCACATCAACGACTCCAACTGACCTCGAGAGTACTTTGATGTGAAGAATGTAATGAATGATGAATGTGTTTGACTCAATGATCTACTTGAGCATGGAACAAGTAGTTCATAGACTCGAATTTGAAGCACAAGGTTTCTCACAAACAAATGAAAAACACTTGACTCAATGGATGCAGCAATTCTATTCGCTCAGAAGGTCACAAAATGAATGCATTTTCTCGCTGTATATATTGTCCAGACTCCCCCTAAAACCTTGGACAATAAAGACTCCAAAACATAATTGACTCCTAATAGGAAAGTGATTTCCTTAAAAAGATATGCAATAACCATGAGGAGATTTTATCTCAAATATATTTTTTTTTTGATACTGATTTTATCTCAATTTGAGATGATACACTTAACTAGACAATCAGTCATAAGAAATATCCTTTTAAGACTCAACTAATGAATGCGCACAAAAGATGACATAGACGGAACAAAATCCGATGACCTGACCAGACAGGAATTGCAGAACAGATTGCAATCCCAGTATGCATATGCTTACATGACCTTTATGAAATGCAAATGCACATGCTCTTACCCGAAGTACTTTGAAGAGTCCGCTGAAGCATTGCATGAACATATATCACTTCCCGTTTACACTTGATAACCCTAGCAGACCTATGACTCTTGGTTTTGTACTAGGAATGCCAAAACCTTGTACTTACATGAGCTAGGGAGTTGTGTCGCACCTTAATTTGGCACGCCATATATCCTATGCTTGGCTACGCAAGCCACACTGAAGATGAAGCTGAAGCTGAAGCTGAAGCATGCATGGCTGGTCAGCCTGGTCTATAATTTAGTCCTTGCCATTCGGGCTGCAGTCTTTTTTTTTTCCCTGTCCAGCCATCTTATGATGGTAGTGAGGATTGAACTAGAGATCTCCACAGCATTAAACCAACAGGCTACAACTCTGGCAAAGATTATGCTAAGATGGATGTAGAATAGTTGAAAGCAATTGCAATTGTGCTTCAATTGTCCCAGCTATATGTACGAACATGGATGTGCATATTAGGATTGGTCACGTTGTGGATGATTGTAGCGATTATTTGAGATCTACCGTAAAGCCACACATAAATTAGCTCACTTTACTAGTTTTTTTATTTTTATCATTTTCTTTGAGATTGTCATTAGTGACCGAACACTTTTTTTTTTTTTTGAAAGGGAAAGGAGTGACCGAACACTTCCACAACCTAGGTTGTCCCTCCACCGAATGAATCAGATAATTGACCGCCACCAAATTTCTAGAATATTGGGTAGACCAGACTTAGTCCGGTTAGACTAGACAATGTTTACCATTTGAGGGAAAGCTTCGAATGGTAACATCAAAGGAAAGTACCGGGTAACACTAGAAACAATAGTAAAAAAATTCCATCACCAGTTCAGATCAGCTATAATAATGCTATATTGCTTATGTTTCCCACACGGCTGTTTTGACCCAACTTATCAACCAGTAGGATACAAATTATTGTTCATTATCACAAGCTATATGGAATTGAATCCCACAACCACGGTAATGAAAATTATCTTGCAAATGCATGTTCTTTTTACAGTATCCCAACTACAAAAAGTCTTGAAAAAAAATAAAAAAATTGCTAGAACTAGCGACCTAGGTACAAAAAGAGATCGAGGGTATCATCTTCACCCTCCCCCTCTGTCCAAATTCTTTTTCTTCCTTTCCTCTGCGCCATTTCCAGGGACATATTTGCTTTTGACAAGACTTAGCTAGAGGTTTGGACTTTAACTGGATCTTTCATGACCATAAGCATAATCACAATCTAACCACCAATGTAGCCCAAGCGATGAAGGATTACTGCTAGAATGAGTATTACTATTGCCAACACCAGACCGGATTTCCCTAGCAGCCAATTCTTTGTCTTCCTTGCACCTTCCACTCCTCTTTGAATCCTATCCATCCATTGCATCTGCAACAAGAAGTCATACAAGAGAAAAATTCATATTTGCAAGAAAGGATGGAGTAATATCAGAAAAATGCCGAGATAAAGATAAAATGAAAATGTCTTCCCTACAATCTGGGGCAAGAGCTCAGAAAGCTTTCAAATAGAATTTCTCTTACAGATTGAATAAACTAGTCTAAGCTTGTGCATGCTCATATTTATAAAGCACTAGGACTTATTCCCACACCGGCCACCATCCTAGGTGCTTTGTGTCAACCACTTACCGGTACCGAGTCTAGACATTTGAGGAACAGGTAGCATCTACTTTGGTTCTTACGTAATGGTTTTATTTCTATTTTAGTTCCTGTGTTACCAGTATGGCCTTTTTAGTCACTGTGTTCTTAATCTTGAAAGATAATGCCAAATCTCAGTTACCGTTGAAATCACAACATGAGTCGCACATGAAGAAGCTCTACTCAATTCTAGCAATTATTGGTCAAGTGCAAAGTGAAAAGGGTCCTACACGTGAGGTTACAGTGCCATTTTTAATGGCAATAATGTAATTTGGCAGCAGTTACCAAAACCGAAAATACTTGAAACATAGTGACCAAAATCCAATTTAATAACAAAGGAATATAACTGATACTCAACCAAGAAACAGACCAGAAATTATTTGACCCATAAAAGGAAGATCTTGTTATAACAGCCGCACAGGCCAATACAACGATACAAAACCCCCTTAGAGAAAGATCTTGTTCTAAAAAGAGCATAGGCCTTCCTTCTCCCAAAAAAAAAATTAAAAAAAGGCACAGACCAATCAAATCGACATCACAAAACTGAGTCACTAAGAATATGCAATCTTATTCAGAGACCACAAAAAAGGCCAAAAAACAGCATACAGTCACTTTCCTGATCATTTCGTAAGATTTCTGTTCTCTATTCTTTTTCCTTTTTTTTTTTTCTCCAAGAGGGAGAGGCGACGATAATAATCTGATTCAGAACTATAGCAATAAAGGTCTATGTATATTACTACAATCTACCAAAATAACATAACTAGTCTTGCAAATTATGAATTAAGTGACATCCTATAATAAAGATCTAATAAGAATAGTTGAACATTGAGACTTTTATCAAACTTCACAAGTATACAGGAAACAAACATATTGAAGCCTAGAGTCAATCAATTGGGTAGAAAGTTACCATTTTGTCCAAGGACTCTGGTGACAAAGAAGACATTGCTTGATGAGCTTTTTCCGCATCTTCCCGAGAAAGATTCAAACCAAATTGCTCACTCATGTTTGCCATCATGTCTGGACTCAAATTCTTCATCATTGACGACATCATCTGCCAGAAAATACAACAAAGTTAAAGCAAAAGAGGTGGTATGTATGAGCATGCATCAATCCATTATTGATCAAAAGTTGAGGTACAAATTCTCTTCTAGTAAAAACACGAATATGGAGTAATGGAGGAGATCTAAAACAATAGCATCAGGATGTTATGTATATACAATTTGAAATTAAAAATCAGTGCCCACAATATTCTGAAGAATATTAATTCAAACTCTTATGAACTGTTTCTGGATATGCACAATTAGTGCTTTCACTTTTGACAATTTATTATCCACTTTGTCCAATTTCGGACCACATAAATTTTATAGCTGCTGCTGGAAAAAGTGGTGTGGGCACAAAAGGTCCATATAAAAATTGCACACAGAGAATTATAGTAATTTCAAGCTCCAGTGACATGGCTAAAGCATATTTAGTGATATTTATTTTAAATTTAATTGAACTGCCTACAAAGAGTATCCTTCTTGATTGTTTACTGATGTTTATGATCTTCTATAGTTCAGGTTGTAATTTTTACAGAGATAACTATAGTATATGCCCTATTTCTAACAAGAAGACGTTAATAACGGGAAGAAAATCAAAAGATCATGCATGAAAACTTTGAAAGGAAAGGACATGCAAAATAAAGTATAATGATTTGACATATAAATCAACAATAAAAATGACTCATATTTTGGTGCAAAAATTGAACAAACCTGCCGCATTGCAGGATCTTTCATTTGGTTTCTCATTTGTTCTTGAAAATCAACAGCAGAGGCAGGGAAGCTCGATTGAGGAGTACTTCTCACATTTGGCAATATTCCATGAGAGCTACTTTCACCTTCATCACGAGCCACATTCACAGCAGAGTTTTCACGGCTTTCTGAATACCTCGATGAACTTTGCCTGTTAGCATTGAATGATGCTGGTGTTGGAGATAAGTCTCTCCCTGTCATAGAAGATGCCATTTCAAACATTTTCTGAAGCTCTTCGGGGGGCATTTTGCTCATCATATCAGATGCAGTTTTAAGCATATCCGGAGACAAATTTGGTGGAACTGATCCAGGTTTAAAATTGTCCAAGTTAGATGCTGGTGTTGAAGATAAGCCCTTCCCTTTTGAAGCCATTTCAAACATTTTCTGAAGTTCCTCCGGTGGCATTTTATTCATCATATCAGATGCAGTTTTAAACATATCTGGTGACAGATTTGGTGAACCTTTCTTGAGTAATGGATTATCTCCCTCAAATGAGGATGTCAATTCAATCATTCTTTTCAGTTCTTCCGAAGACATTTTGCTGATCATGCTTGAGGCAGTCTTAACCATGTCAGCAGGAACCTCCTCGGATTTTCCAGAACTTAAAGCAGCAAGAGTATCCGGATCAGCATTTGAGATAAAATTCTGGAATGATCTGTAAACCACGCAGAAAGGCATAATGTTATATGAATTCATCTATATAGCCAGGTCCTCTTTTGGGGTCACTGGCTTCACCAAAATATGATTCCCAAATACCCTTTACAACAAAATATACCAAAACTAGTCAACAAATATACAAAGTGATAAATGTGTATGATATAAACAGAAAGCAGAAGGCCACTACCCACTAACTTCACCGCGGAAAATGCAGGTTCAGTCGCCAGTATTATATTAACAGAGGGGTAGAGAATTCAAAAGATGCATGACTAGAGCATAAGAGCTTTCATGAAAACAAAATTAAAAAGTACATTAATAAATTCATCAATATTATGTTTCCATATGTCAAACATCTTAAGTGGAATTTAGTTCAGTAAGCAAAATTGCTGACACAGATAGTCCCGGCTGGGTACTGTACCAAATAAACTTGAATGCACTTCATATTGTTGCATAGGCTTAATTCTTATCTTGTCAGACATCAAGTAAAAGCATCTTCTTTAATGGATTTATCCATAAAAAGTCCAAGTACATAATTTAATTTCTGTACAACATCATTCCTAAACCCTAAAGCAAATCAAACCAAACTTATCTCAACTTCACATCCCACCTCCTCTCTCAGATGCGCATGAACACGTACATGCATAAGCATGTGCACAGAATACAGGATGCAAAACACATCTGTGGTGTAAACAAATCTACGAAGAAAGTTTGTCACATTTGACTACCACTAGACTCCGTATAATTCCTTTTTTCTTTTTCGCATTTAAAACTTAAAAGTCCAAGTTTTAAGATTTCTAAATTTGTAGCAAATGAAAAAAAAAAAAAAGGACGTGAGCAAATCAATTAAAATCAATCCTTAATAACCAACACAAACCTGAGAGTTGCTGGGTCATTTTTTAAAGCCTGCAAATGCTCTGAGTTGTTTGACAGAACCTCAGAGTCGGCTGCAATTTGAGTCTTGGGAATGTCTCTCGTTTCCTGTGGTTTTGCCATAGAATACTCTGTAGATGAGCTTTTATGGTTGGCAGCAGAGACAGTCTCGACTTCTTCAGTTATTTCTTCAATTACCAGTCCTATAATATAAACCACATTCAATATTCTACCAAAGATTTCAAATCTAATGCATTTTTTTTTTCTGAAAATTCGGAGATAACATAAAAGGATGAAAAACAACATACTTCTTGGTGCAGACACACTGCCCTCCGTACCCAATTTCTCCTTAGCATCCCTGTGACAACAATGATCATTTAGAATATCAAAATAATCACCTGTCATTTGTGCGACAACTTACAACCAGATTCTAACAAAGGCTGAAAAGAAGGGAGTCAACATCGATCAGTAATCTTAATTCATTTTTTTTTTTTTACCCATCCCTCAGACACTGTGATGGGCTCAAAACTAGGGCCCCCTCTAGGTAGGAACCATGAGGGTGTTCAAACCCCGGACCACAAGGGAATTAACCAAAGGTCCGACCAGTCGTACTAAGCCCTCATTTGTAAAATTTGATCTTAATATCTAAAATATAGCAAACGATAGGTAGAAATAAGTTAAGAATAGAGCATGAATAAATAATCAATAAGAAAAATAATTATATCTACCAGGCTCTAAACCATATGGACAAATACGTCAGTAGGCACTTTTTGGCAATATACAGAGAGGTGCTAGAGGTAAAGTGTATCGAAATGATAAGTGAGCCTACTGCTGAATCCCACCTTCATCCAGTTTGGGAATTCATGGTTGCAGTCACAAACCTCCATCCAAGTATTGAACAATAAATTGAAATGGGTCACCGCTCAAACAATCCTATACTTAAGTCAGCTTGTTGTAACTATGCCTCATATAGCAAATATATATGAACAATAGTTAAGTACATTTAGAAGATACACGATGACTCCTCTATCTAAAGAAAAAGAAAACAGTGGTACTTTACCTTAGAACATCTGCAATAGTTTCATCATCAGGGGAAACTTCATGTGCGGTGCTCAGGTCAGAGACAGCATCCTAAGAGATGCAAAAATTAGCATTATATAATTGCAAGAGATACAGAGATTTTTTTTTTTTTTTTTGAAAGGACAGAGATAATATGAAATCCGAAATAACTTGTTATTAACACTCCGAAAAGTCTATCTAATCTACACTCCAAAGTGAATATTTAATCATTTTCATTAAAGGGACGGTCCACCGCATTTTGGAAGTGTTAATAGAATTCCAAGACCAAAAAAGTATCAAAAGATAATTCAGCAACATCTGCTAAGAAACAACACATATATATAAACACACTCACTTCCAATTGACCCAATTCTTTATATGCTTGACCTCTCCGATAGAGAGCTTTCACATTCTGTGCATCATATGCCAGTACCTGAAGTAATAAAATATAATGGTTAAGGTAGACAAACTTAGGAGCTTGCAAGCAAGGAGAGAATGAACTAATAATGAAGATCAATGTCAGTTAATATGTGTGTGAGCACGCGCAGGTTACTACATTAGCATAGGATAACATGGAGAAGCATTAAGTTAACTTCCTACAAGATATGATTCCCTTAATATATTTATAGTTTTATACATAAATATCATAAATGACACCTAATTATCAAATAGCAATATTCAAGTCGAAAGACACTAATGGTTTCCTCATATACCTCAGAACCTTCTTTTATACATTCATCATACTGCCTTGTTTTCAAGTAACATGACATTAAGTTGAGTGAGCATGCCATCAGAAGTGATCTTCCTTTAGAGGATGGAAGGCCGTTCAAGTTTGTCTTTGCCTGAGATTTTAGACAGAATATAACTAGTTAGAGAGATGATACTTTAGCTATAAAAAGGAAAAAGAAAAAAAAGAACAAAAGATTATTATAATTACACTTACAAGTACGTATTTCTGCAAGGCATCGTTGAACTTTCCCTGGCTGTGAAGTGCATTTCCCTGAAGATTTGATACACAAAAGGATAAAGATGAGAAGACATAACATATTAACACACAAGTAAAAAACATGAGCAACCTAAAAGACGGAACAAAATGTTTATCCATCTAGACTTTCCAGACCAACCCTAACAGAGGTCTTTTTTTTTTGACTTTGTCAAGGGGAACCCAAAGGCTTCCTAGGCCCAAGATAAACCCCTTCGGCGCATGTGAAATGCTCCAACTGTGCATTGCAGCACAGTGCCTGGCCACTTTGACAGCTTCGGGGTTCGAACCTAGGTTATGGAGCACACCCAACTAGGCAAGAACCACTAGGCCACTTGCAGTGGTTCCCTAACCGAGGTCTTTAAAGTGGGTTAATTCCTGTTCCGGTGGTCCACTTGGATTTAAACCAGGAGAATTTGATATGCCTAGCGACGTATTTAAAATAAAAAGCGTACAATAAAACCTCCTTTGTTTATCTTACATTATGCCTTGTGCTGTTTTTATGGAAACTGTACATTTAAATAACAGCAACTTTTTAAACCTTGACCCTAACATAAGCAAACATACAGCCCACTCCTTCCCAACCATAATGTAGCACTCAGACAAGGAATTCACTCATTCCTGAAGAAATTAAAAAGGGAGAATCGAAGAAGAAGAAGAAGAAGAAGCATTTACCTGATTCTTGAGCATCTGAGCTGCATTCAATTTGTAACTGAATTGGGCATCAACACGTGCATGCATAGCTGCTATCTCTTCAGGCGACGCACTAGCCATCTTATCCCCAATCTCAGCAATCTCTTCCGGGCGCGTGTGCTTCAATTGCTCGGCAGCCATTTTCAAATCTTCAGGCCTCATGTTCTTCATGCTCTCTGATGCCATCTTCATCAACTCTGGATTAGCCATCATCTGCAATGCCATTCAAAAACACATTACAAACACTTAAAACTGAGCAATGCCCAAAGCTCAAGTACTGCAATTCTCACACTTTCACACACCAATTGACCAGAGAATACTCAAATAACCAACCCGTACAAAAAAAGTTTAGACGATTTTGAACGGAATTCACAGGTCATGATCAATTGAGAAAAATAAAACCGAAACGCGATCAGGAAAACAATAAAGAAGAGACCTGTTGTTGCATCCTGGCGAAATCGGCCGGCGACATCCGACTCATCTGCTCCTGAGCGAGTTTCATCAATTCTGGATCCATCATATTCATCCCGTTGAACATTTTGACTTGCCAAGCAACTGGCGGTCTTTGATCGCTAACAACCGAGACGGATTCGAGAATTTTGGGTAGAGGGAAAAAGGGTTCCGGGAGTTAAATAGGGAGAGAGGAAGACAACAAAATAAGGGTCTCGATACCAAGGAAAGTCGGAGCTCCGGTCGCCCACCAAATCTGAAATAAATAAAAGTAAGAAAGACTTTCTTCTTCTTCTTCTTCTTCTTCTTCTCTTTCTTTGTTTCTGGTTCGGAATGAATGAATTGGAAAACGAAGTGTCGTAGAACTGCCGAATATTCGGGCTCGCCTGCGTAATTACTATATTCCCCCGGGTTTTAAAGCTTTATTTCATGAAAAACGCATCACTTTGAAGCGGTCTCTGCCGCGTCATCACGCACATTTGGACGTGGTTAAAAGTTTTCGGGATTTTTTTTTTTTTTGTTTTTATTATTATTAGCCGAAAAAAATAAAAAATAAATCCAATTTTCGATCTGTTTTTATTCTCTGCGCTGTCGAGTTATTTCAAAGTTAGAGAAGAAAGAACACAAACCTTGGTCACATCACTCACATGAACTGATGAACCTATCTTCCAAGGCTGCAACTTGTGCAACACATTAATCTATGCTTGTAGAAACGATAGGGATTCAATAAGTTGAGTCTAATTTTTAGGGTTTAGGATTACTTGAGTCCTACTAACCAAACTCCATAAGCACTAAAAGCGCTTGGTGTTAGTGAAAAATCAAACTTGGGTGACCACAATTGCAGCCAAACCAAGTTGGTAGCTGACCAACTCCTTGTCCTAACTCTCATCTCCACCTGAATGTAGGATTTTGGTTCCTTAGCTAAAAATCAGAGAAAGTGACTAGAAAAATTAAATCTAGTTGCCTACTCAATGACTCTCCTTCGGTTCCAACAATCGTAGGTGCTTTTGGTTTGTTTCTAACACCCAAGGGCCGGCCATGATGCTAATCATTAGTAGGTAAAGTTGGAGGGTCCATTAGTTGTTTTCAGCTCGAAATGAGACATGAGATCTGATGCAGCTGCATTCTCATAGGAATTTATAGGAGAATCGAATTAGACTTTGTGGCTTGTAACCTATTGTCAAAAGTCTTACCCGTTTATACTTTCCTTCTCACACAACAATAGATGGCGTTTCCACCACCTTAAAGAGCTGAAAAAGTGGCTAGTAACCTTTAGAGCCAATCATTTTAGGTTCTCGAGAGGGGCTTCCGAAGGTGTTGGAACTTGAGCTTGAAAAATCAAGGGAGAGGAACTTCAAAGCCCAAACTATCAATTATAAGTGCAATGAATAACACGAAAAGCCTTTGTCTTATTTTGGAAACGGAACCCTATGCACTGTTAGGGCTTGAAATGTTCCACTTGATGAAGGCCCAACCAGATCTAAAGAAGTGTCCCTATACACCGGGGCAACTATCAAGAGATGTTCTATACAGTAACATCCGAGGCAAACTCATGAAGTGACTCCTCAGAGATGGTCGATGACCGGAGGAGTCACTTTGCTCTTAATGCATTGTTTTCTGTAATACATGTTCTAGCTTTGGTTTTACTTGAATTGATGAGGTGCTTTCAAATGATTTTCTTGTATTTTGAATTTTTGAGGAGCTTATTGTAGTGAACTTTTTTATTTATTTATTATTATTATTATTATTATTTTATCAAAAGAAGAATTCATTCATTGTCAAAAGACTACATCAAGAAGTATAGTCTTTTGACAATGAATTCATTCATAGTAGTCTTTTGAATTAGTTTGTTCAATGCATCTTCTTTTTACTCATCTTAACTACTCCTTGTCTAGGCTTATGCCACCTTTTCGATCTCAAAGTAGCCAACCCCACCCTACAATGATCTCCTGCCAATGCAACATCATCTACCATTCCAATCTTTAAATAGCCTTCCCACCAACAGTAAGCTTTCTCAACCAACTTCTCTGCCCCGACAGCCATATTACCATGTACCCTATTGTTTTTCGCATGCCAAAGTTGCCAAGCCACCACTCCAAACCATTCCAAATCATTGTCGCTGGCCAGACTCCAAATAGATCAAAGAAATCCATCTCCATCCACAACATCTATATTGTAGTGAACTTGTTTGATTTATTTTTTATTATTATTGTGCAATTATTTTAAGGATGAATTTAAAAAATAAAAAAACGTTGATGAAAATTTTTATGTTGCCTTTGACAAGTGACCGCAGAGTATCAAACTCATTAGTTTATCAGTTACATTTACTTTTATGGGTTGGTCCGTTTTTTTTTTCTCTTTCTTTTTTTTTTCTCGTTTTTTTGGAATGACAGAGCATGTAATTTAGAAGCTAAAAATGTAAACGGGAGGTATAACTAAGAAAATGTATAACCAAAAACTCAATTCATAAACGTCATCCAAATTTTATGTACCGCTACCACAAACCCATCATCTTGAAGTAATTTCATCTTTTTGCTTCTTTGCTAGTCACTTCCAACAATTCAAAGCCAAGGTCAAGCAGTCCAGCTTCAAAAGAGATAGAAATGTTGATTTATTATTTTATTATTATTAACATTTTATCCAATTTTGTCCGATAAATAAAAGAAAATGAGAGTGAGGGTATCTCGCCACTGCCATCAAGCATAAAGTTCCTAACAATTATACTACCGAGTATAGGAGCGAGTGTAATCATCAATGGTTTTTCCTAGTTTGGCCAGGAGAATACTACAGTACAGTGTACAACGGTACAACCTCTAGTTTTGCGTCTTGGCTTGCTGGAGACTCGTGAGCCAACCATCATTTGGTTTTTGTTTTAGTAAAGACAGTGAATAAGAAATGAGAGTACTATTCTGATGTCAACAATGGGTGATAATGTCATATACCCATTGTTGACAAATCAGATTAACATATCACAAACATCAAGTCCAGTTGAATATGATGCTACTTTCTACTCAACAGGGGAAAAAGTGATTAAAACCAATGGAACAGTTGCAATGTTGGTTCATAGAAAGCAGGAGAGAGAAGTGAATTGCTAATTACACAGTTGGGGAGTCTAATCGAAGCTTCCTCTCTTGTGGAAATACAGTAAATTGTGGTGACAGTTGATAAAGGATTCAACTGACGGTTGAATTTTCCTCCCCTAGCAATGACTTGGCCTCTAGAACATATTCCCTAACACTTTGAAGCTCTACTTCCATCTTTTCTGATAAGAAACATGTATTAGATCTCGCGTCCAAGAACTGGTTTGTCTTCTCAGCTGCTAGAGCCCTTGATATACGAAGGTCATCCATCTTCTTTAACTCAATCTGCAACTCCTCCTCCAAAATCTCCATCTCTCCCTCCTTCAAATCTGATTCAAACCAATGCTGCTGGTACTCAAGTATCAGACTTTCGATTTCACTCTTTCCATTATCTCTTACTTCCAACAGCATCTCCTTCTCCTTAATTACACCCTGAAGGTGAAGTTCTGTCTCTTCCACAGACCTCAAACCTTTCTGTATCTCCACCTGAACAGCCAACATCTTACTTTCTACCTTTTCAGATTTCCTGTTCAACTCCTCAAGTTCCTTTCTTAAAGCACCAAGTTTTTCTTGAGATAGCTTCATCTCGGTCTGCAGCTTGGTTTTCTCTTCCTCGGACTTCAGTAACTCAGTAGCTTTACCTCCCAACTGCCAATTTTTCTGAGAGGTATCTATCCTTTCGACATTATCTATTGCAAAGAGAACCTGATCAGTCTGTTGTTTTTGAATTTCTTCCTCCAGTTTTGACTTCAAGCATGAAAGGATGTTCTTTAATTCAACTTCAGATTCTTGCATTTTTCTCTGTGCAGCAGATATTTCATCCTTCTCCGCTTGTAGACAGATGAATTCCCCTTTCTTTTGGCCCAGATAAGATGATGAAGCAGTTGCCTTTGCTCTTGCCCGAGCTTCTCGTTGCTCAAAGTAAAGTACTGATGAAGAGAAGTTGGACAAGGAGTATTTGAGAGCTGACAACTTTTTGTCAATTAGAGTCCTTTCTTCTTCTTTTTTTGAAGCGAGAAGCTTATAGGATTCCAATTGCTGCTGCTTGACCTGAATTTCATCTTCCATTACATCAATTTCTCTTGAGAGTGTGCCAACCTCTAGTATTACTTTCTCAACGGAAGAAAATGCAGCAACAGTTTGGGCAGAATCTACAAGTTGTTCATCTGCTCTTTCCAGTTTCTTTCTGACCAAATTTAGATCCTCTGAAAGCTTTGCCGTAGTAAGAGATGGTGTCTCCAGCTTCATATCAGACTGAGTTCCAATATCAACTTCCGCTTCAGTATTATTGACAGTAGTGAAATTTGGTGTCTCCATTTCCATGTCAGACTGAGTTCCAGCATCATGCATCATGAATCTTTCAGTATAGGTTGTTGCTTCAGTATTCTTGACAGTAGTGAGATATGGTGTCTCCATCACCATGCCAGACTTAATTCCCACATCAACCTCATTTCCTAAATTTATTTCAGTATCATGCACAACGAATCTTGAGCCACTACTTTCTTCAGTACACATTTTCACTTCATCAGATGTATGATGTCCATCTTGTGCAGTGAATCCGGACAGACCAGATTCCTGAATTGAGAGTGCTCCTTGACATGTAGGTTTCCCAAACTGAGGACTTTCTCCTCCATCAGAACCAGGAATACCATCTTCAATAATAAAATTCCTCCCCTCAACAGCCGTAGGAGATGCACTTATGTGTTTCCCTCCATCAACTTCAACAAGCTTCTCTGGGGATTCAAGTACTTTATCATCTACTCTTTTCTGTCCACAGGAAGAAAGCACTCTTTTGAATTCATCCCTCTCCTGCATGGCTCTTTCATATAAACCCAAAAGTTTTTCATTTTCTTCATGCATTTCCACAAGCTGATGCTTCAAGTTCTTAAGCTCCGTTGCTTTAGCAAGTTCAACAAAACCACCATTACTGTGAGTTTCAGTGCCATCATGAGTACTTTCAGACTTATTTAAATTTCTGTAGCTACTCTCTGAAGTGGCCCCTTCATATAATTCAATGAGCTTATTATTATCTTCAATCAAAACCTTAAGCTTCTTTCGCAGTTCATCATTCTCTTTAGACAGGGTTATCGCTGTCTCATGAGCCTCAGCCTCTCTCTGACTTGCAGCAGCAATTGCGTCAACCATTGTTTTTAGCTCCATTTGATCACTGAAATTAATGATGGGCACATCCGATAACAAGGAAGGAAGCTCAACTTGATTTGTGTTTTCTTTCAGGGCTCTAGATGTCTCTTCTTCAAGTTTTGTCATCAAATCATTGACATTCCTACAGAGATAAGTAATATTAGGTCACTGGTAATAGATCAAAAACCCGAACTCATTACATCATAGGAAAAAACATATAGAAAAAGAAGTGAAGCACAAATATATGTAAAGTACGAGACGTCTAATAGATACAAAACAACCACCCTCAGTAGGACTGGCTAATGAATTTTACTTTATGTATTGAGCCACCATAACTTCAGAATGTTAAGATTTTTTTGGGATAGAGTGAAAACCAAATGATTTACCTTTCCAAATTCCCTTTCTCTTCAAGGCAGACTTCAAGCTGTCTATGAAGCGTATCAATTTCTGATTGGTTTTGAATGGCCTGTATTAACAAGTTAGATTACATAAGAAAGCCTCTTCTATCAAGGAAAAATGAAGTTCAACTGAGGAGGGGATTTACATATTTACCTGCATACGGAGAAATTCATTCTCCTCATTGATTGAAGATTGCCAATGGAATGCTTTCTCCTGTGTAAACAATGTTATAGTTAAAATATAAAAAAAAAATATATATATATATATATAAATCAGTAAACGAATAAAGAAATAAATAAATAAAACTCAGGAAAAAAAAAAAAAAAAAACATGGACACTAGCTATACTTTCTGGTTGAAACAGTTATTCTTACAATGACTACTACGACTAACATTACTTAATGAAACATGTGAATGTAGAAAAGCAAAAAGGGGGCAATGCAATAAGGAATAAGAGGCTAGCATGATTGGAAAATGTTTATAGAGAAATAGTGAACCTGGAAATCACCTGTTTGGAGTTCAGAAAATCATCATCATCATCATGCTGAGCTTCCATGGGCACATCTGGATTTGTATTCTATTGTATAGACAATTCATAAAGAATTGAATTAATATAAATTTCTCTCAAATAATTCACCTTCAGAATTTAAAACCATGCATAAAATACCTGAATCATGGAGGGCTCTGATTCATGCATAAGTTTCCAATCGAGAGCTTCTAGCAACTGCATGTTATAACGGAAAGCATACTGAGATCCACAGAAAAGTGAAAGAAGCATTCATTTTGAGTCGAGGCTTTTATATTATGTAAGTGCTTTACCTTGTTCTGTAGCACCATTATTTGTTCATTCATTATCTCCCGCTCACCTTCTTCATAAAATGACTTTAACCTGTGGTTTGAAATTTAAATAAAAAAATCTCAGAACTTCTTAAACTTTGGGGAAAGTTTCAATGAAGAAATGAAACTTCATGGAAACAATGAGTGTTTCTGAAAACCGTTTTAGGTCCTTGCAGATGGAATCAAGAAGCACGTATTTATCCTTGATAATTTTTATGTCAAAATCAGAAACCATTAAAAATCATGATTAGGGCCTCAAACCTTATGACATTCACTACTAGTATCTTCAGTTTGAGAAGGAACAGAATTATAAATAATAATAAATAACAAAAAAGAAAAAAGGACTCAAGTGGCATAAGTACAAATACATACCTTCTGATTTCTTCCTTTAGCCGCAAATTTTCCATAGCAAATCTAGTCACTTCTTGGCTTCGATCAACCTGAGAACGCAATACCTCTATTTCCTTCAAATGTTCCTCCTTTTCCGTTAATAAGTGTGTCTCAGCAGAGATCTTTCCACTGGCTACCACTTCCAACCTTTTTATGCCAGCCTCTCGAAATCGAAGCCTCATCTTCAGGCCCTGTATTTCATCTTCTCTTTGTTTGGCCTAATTCACCAAACACAAGGAATTATTGATGAGTAATTTCCAAATTTTTCAATAATTAGATCAAACAAACACTCAAGAAAATAATATCATGTCTAAGGGTAATATCAAAACTAAGTTTGGGCATGGAATTAGGGATCTTGGTTGATAGAGAAATCATGTCGTGATGACCAAGGAAATCTGCAGCATATGCATAACTTGAAAATAGGACATATCTAAGTCACTATACAATGATGGTAAATGATAATCTTTTGATACATACTAGCTTCATAGCTGCCTGGCATTCAGAAGCCAACGCCTGCAGTGCAGTGTCTTTATCCTTTTCCCTCCTGAAAGCCCCAACAAGAGCAACTTCATAGTCCTTTTTCTGGAAAACAAAATGTAATAAACTTGGTTAGTAACCAACTTTCACAGAGATATACTTTCAACTCCTGTGGTAAAATGGACCATGCCAGAGATAAGAATGGATCATACCTGAGATATTCTTTTACCAGAAGCAAGTGGACTAAAGGATCCATGTCCATCCCACTTAAAAGATCCAGGAGATCCTGGAAAGCTTACAGCCAAAGTTTCATTGTCCTGATTTTCAATGCCTCCACCCACAAGGCCTCGTAAGTGGGATACTTCTTTCTGGAAATGAATACGAGGATATGCATAAGATAGAATGTAAATCACAAGAAAATTAACACTATGCACACTGGTCTGACTCAGAAAGTGGTGATTGAACTTCATTAGAAAAGAACTAATAAAGTCATAATTACAGTAGTCTGACAATAAAATTCATTTCACTAAACACTGATGCTGCAATATACTCTGGAGTTCTCGGCAACTAATTCTTTTCCTTATCCAGATCAGCAATAATGAAAAATCACCAAATAAAAAAATCTTGGTAGTAAACTATAAAACTGACAGGAGTACTCCATATAACTTCATAGTTGATAAGTTGATCAGTAGTTGACAATTTCTAATACGATGTTTGTCAAGTCAAATATATCAAAGTTACCATTACAATACATAAGAGCATCTCCCAATGGGGCCCGAAAACAAACTAGAAATTAGAATTTATGGAGATGTTAAGATAATCTACTCCAATCATGCTCCTAAAATAGCAAACCACAAGGAGTTCCTACATGTAATTAGAGAGCCAGTGGCTCCCAGAAACTCCTAGAATATGTGTAAAGGATACAGTTTTTTTTTTTTTTTTTTCTTGGCCAAATATTAAATTTTAAAAAGAATAAAAAAGTTTATAGCTCCCTAAACTATGAGCATGGTTGGAGCGACAGAAGTTAACTTTGTATCCACTTTTGTTAAAGTTTAACAGAAAAATAATGAGTATCATTGGAGATGCTCTAAGGAGTGAATCAGTGCATAATCTTCCAGAAAAATATCCAAGCATAAGGGCTAATAGTCAGAAATCTATAGCACACAATATACTGGCAGTGAGGTACTCCTCACACACACAGAGAGATAAGATTAAGCATGCAACCTTAAGCTGATGAATTTGCACTCTCATCGCAATAACATCTCCAGATGCATCCTCGTTCACAATTGCCTGAAGATCACACAATTATTAATATCAGTCATACTGCTGTCCCGTAACAGCTCAGTCAAGAGAAAACTTATATAACATACACTAAAAGGAATGGAAAGATAATATTAAATGGAGCCAATTTGAATATGCTTTGTCCATACAATATATACCATAAGTTGAAGCCAACTGTTTTGTATGACAAAACAACAAAATATATGCAACAGAAATCTGCATGCAGAACACAAACAAAGAAAAATAGCATACATTGTTCTTAATGAATTTAGCACGTTGTGCAAACTTCAAAGTGCTCAATGTCTCCAATGAACAACTGCAAATACCCACAAAAAATGTTAAATAATCATAGAAGACGATATATGAAACTAAAATCCATTTGCTCTAAATCCAGAGACAACAATAATCACTCTTAAGGAGAAAATAACATATAACAAGATAGACTAAAACCCAATGGCCTTTAGGAACTGCAGTCCAAAATATAAAAAAGTTTATGATGCGTAAACACATGCTAAAACAGATCATAGAGGTATGAAGTGTAAGGAAAAGGAGAATTACTAACCAGCTAGAAGGACTGATATTTGCTATTATAATTGTCTTGGAATTCCCACCGAGAGAATCCTGAAAAGAAAACAAAATGGAATTTTGGGATTACACAAAAAATTCAGTTTCCAAATCATGAAAGCACAGCTAGCAAGAAACTGTTGGACTTGATATTTTATTTAATTAATTCTCATTAAAGTAAACAACTTCACTTAATCCTTGAAATGGAATAAAATTCTTATAGCAAAAGCTCAAGTGCAAACACTTTCAAATAGACGTGCAACTACTTTTTTACTATGACGATACTGATAAAAAACTAATTTTTGGAAAAAGAAATAATAATTCCTATAGCTTAAACAACAAGGCTTACAAGGTCCACATCCATAGTGTTTGCTTACCTGAACTTATCAAACAATAATTTCTTGCAATAGACAGTCATTTCATATCCATGTACATGAACTTACTTTATGTATCATGTAATACAAAATATTCATCCTCTATAAAGAAAAGACTAACTGAATTTGATAGCATTCGAAATAGTAGAACAAACTACCTGAAGCAAAAATGTTAGCTTTGAATCCCGGTACGGAACATGGAGTGACTTCCCATTGGACATATTTACTAGATTCATAATCACAAGTCTGCAAATATATAAATCATTTCAATGAGTGAATGGATGATTAATCTATCACTTATAGATCAAGGAAGATAGAAAATATAAAAAAGAAAAAAAAATAGTTCGCGAAATTTTCCTAACCAAAAAAAGCAAAAGAGAAATAGTACAGGAAATATACCCCAACGTTGAAAGAGACTTGTTGATATTAGTAGCTTCCTTCAACCGTTCACCTTCAGCACCAGAACTCTTCTGCCTGCCGTAAAGAGATAGATAACTAAACAACAATGAATATTTTCCTAGTTTTGGATACTCATAGCACAGCATAGAAATCGAGAGGCAAACTGCCACGAGAATAAATCTTCATTTATTTCAAAAAGTGCAATGAAATAAATGGAAACTAGCTTATTACTGCACAAGTTTTGGGATGCCGGCCAAATTTTACCATCATTTCATTTCCTTTACCTTGCATTTTACCATCTATTCCTAAAGACGCAGAGGATATGGAACGCCCTATGTATCTTCCTTCAGTTTTCAACCTACCCCTTTCCTCATAAATACTTAAATAGAATTGAAAATTCACATGATCTTCTTTACAACACTTTACCTTTCAGATCCTGCTAAGTCAACAAGATTAAGCCGAGCAAACCGATGGTGAGTTACTCCTTGGCATTCTCTCTGTTGACAAACCATCAGGTAAAATTTCAATATGAACTACCACACGTAAACGGTAAGAAGAACAACAATACAAGATCTGTTACAAATTTTACAGAAATGAAAACAAAGAACAGAACGAACTTACTTTACTTTCGATGATGCACGTGAATACACTATGGGACCGACTACTGGCACGATTCATATTAGTAGCAGCTACCTTTCTGTTAGCTGCACCCTGAAACATAATAAAGTTTGGTGGGAAATGCGAAATTCTTAATTACTATAGGAAATTCTAAAATGTTTTCTATTGCAGCAAAAGAACTACTCAAAGTAAGCAGGAGCTAAAAAAAAAAAAAAAGCTTTTATCACATTCCAAAACCAAACTTTTAAGATTCACGGGATGATTTCAAAACATTAAACTATTGATTGCTAGTACAAACTGTTAGACAGCCTCCTTACTTGTGCCTTAGACAAAGCATTGTATACAATTTAGTGCTTACATTTAGCCTCTAATTAGTCCAATGAAGGTTAACAGAGTGCATACAACGCTATGATCACAACTAAGGGAGCTGTCTAACAAATTCTGAGTTAACAGTGAGCATTAAAAACCTTGTATATATTCTGTTACTTATGTTTGACCTTACTTCTGTAGTAATTACAACCAGCACTTAGGCAACAGAATACATACAAGGCTTGGATTAAGCATAACTAATGAGCTCTGGCTAATAAAGAAATTTGAAGTTGAAATGATAAAGAGCATGAGTGGAGATCTTATGTACTTGAATAAGTTGTTGGATAACATCTCGAGCACTTGTAACTTCAACCTCCTTGAGATTTTCCACGTAAACCCCTTTCTTTATGTCTTCTCTTATCTGCAATATACTCAAGATATTCACAACAAGGCATAAAAATGCAACAAAAACGAAACTGTATAAAAGGATATGTTTAAAATTTGTAATTTACTTTTAATATTAATGTAGAAACAGAAAGAAAAAAATATAAGGATCTGTCGTATGAAAATAGAAAAAGATTTGCATTAGTCCTGTAAGTGTACTTAGACAATCAGAAAAGTTTTTACATAAAACTTTCAAAACTCAAGAGTAAGCGACCCATACCTGCAAGTTGTTAGATGACGGGTCCAAAAGATCCAGAATATGTTCGTTGTATATTTCTAAAAATGAGCATTTACATATGAACTTTAGCTTTTCATCTCTGCCTGCCTCTTTTTCCTGTAAAATTAACCAATAAAACTTGCATTAGTAGCTTGTTAAAAATAGTAAGCAATGATAATAATCTATGTGATTCACATTCAACTTGAGCAGAACTAAATGTTGCACAAGGATTCATGTAGCCAAACCAACACTTGGAACTATGTCTCATTCAAGGATGACGGTTTTTTTGTGTTATGTGGATCCGATGATTTGATTACTCGGAACTAAGACTAATTTTGATTTGAATGTTGAGTTTGAAGCTCGTATCAATATCAGTGGTAACAAAGGAACTAAAAAAATAAATCTGACACGATTGTCCCATTCCACATACCCATATATTGAAATGCAAAATGGTTTTCCGTAGAAATTTAAACAATTCAGTTGAAGGAAGTTTTGAAGAAACGTTAGGTATCAACCCCTCAAAAATCGCCTCTCAAGTACACAGAATGTTGTGCATCACTACCTCGAGCTAATTATAACATTGGTTCTAATATAATTATGAACCTTCAAGACCATCTTCTTTACCTCTTGAGATTTTGTAGTTAAGTGATCATACAACAAATTCTTCTATGTATTTTCGTCATACCCTAAGATATCACTCACCTTTTGAATTCTTGAGAATAAGTACTCAAAGACTCTAGGCGTCATCCCACAGTTGACACTGTGTCTTCGTGTACCTCCCTCAATATCTCCAAGCATTGTGTGGGTCTTCCCACTTCCGGTCTGCACAGAAACAATCAAGTCAAGGGAAAACAACCACAAGCAAGATACAGTAACAGAGACATTTGCTTGCCCAATCCCTTGCAAGTTTGCAACCAGCACAATTGTCAATTCATTGTGCCTACACATACCTACCATCCTCCATATCCCTTCACAGACTTTAATCACGCAAAAAAAAAAAAAAAAGCACATAGAGAAAAATAGCAGAATGTTACGGGGAAACTCACTTGGCCATAAGCAAACATGCAACTATTGTAGCCTATCATGCAGTTGTCCACCATCGGCAATCCTGCCACTTTGAATAACTGCTCCTGTATATATTACATGACAATGCTGAAGTAAGTCCCACGCTGCCAATACAAAGAAAATCAACAAAAGAAACCACACAGCCTTAATAAGAAAATATACCTGCGTAACATTCTCATCTGCAACAATGTCAAATGTAAACCGGGACTCTGGATGCCCGGTCCAAGTAACCGTCTGACAGCTATCTTGACGAACGCATTTGCCATAGCCTTGCACAGATATTTCAGTGCTACTAAGCGGACGAACCCGAATAATAACCTGAGCAAATTTTCACCAAAGCACACGATACATTAACCCCAACAGCTCATATCCAAAATCAAAATCCAACAGTACCACTTCTTCCACCCTAATTCAAAACCCTAAAGAAACAAAAAACCACTAGAAAGCTCAAAAACAACATCAAATCCCATACAAATCTGACTTGAAAACTTCAACAACAGAAGCCTTCCAAAAATCCCGACACCAATTCAATCCGCATCTGAAAAGGCACAAAAGCAATTTCTCTAACTACCTGGACGTTGTGATCTTTCCAGAACGAGGGGTCTTCGCGGAACTCGAAGCTCTGGCTGGACGACGTCGTAGCGGTGCTGACTTTCCCGTCATCGTCGTCGTCGTGGTCGTCGTCCCAGTCGCCGATGCTCCTCAGCGCCGAGAAACTCCCTTTGGCGGCGGATTTGTGAAGATCCGGAGTGCTCCGGACCGGGTCGGAAGAGTGGTCGTGGAACCCGAACCGGCTCTTGAGGGCGCTCGCCGTGTCTGAAATGAAAGGCATTTCGAATGGAAGGAGATCAGGGCGAAATGTGGAGATGGAAGGGAGAGAGAGGTGGGAGTGCAAGTGTATTTTGAATTTGGGTACAGAGAGGAGGGGGAAGGGAAATATGGAAATCGTACGGTGGATGGTGATTTGAATCAACGGTTGTGATGACGTCTGTTTAAAGTACTGGACCGTTTGAATTTGGATTTAAAAATTTTTATTTTTTTGAAGGGCCCGCCTTTTTTTTTTTTTTAATGATGAATTCGTAGTGGGATGGCTATGCGAGGTAATGGTCCGTATCAAAGTTCCTTGGGTCCTTGATTCAAAGCACCAAAATGATCCAAAATGATCCCACTTACCCCAGCAACAGATTTTTGTTCTCACTAACCCAATTTAAACTAAAATGACTATTCTGCCCTTAACCTTATTAAACAACTACTATCATGCCACTCAACATCTCTCTCTCTCTCTCTCCCTCTGCAGAATCACGACCTCTTCTTCTCTCTCTCTCTCGTCGTCCCTGTTAGCTCCGGCGACGTTTATGGACTGTAGTTTCTGAGATCGAGCTGCTTTCTTCTCAGACTCGGGTCTCAAACCCGAATGAAGCCATATCTGGACTCCTCGGCATACTTGTCCAGTTTCCACTTCGACGACAAACGCGTCGCCGCGGCCATCGGAGGCTTGTCTTCGATTCCTCTTCTTCGCTCGATTCCGCTGTCACTACCGACGAAGGCTTCTCCTCGCTCGATTCGATGTTGCAGTGAGCGTTGGGTCACTTCGATCTGAACAAGCGGCGCCTCGAGATAAAGCAGCTCCGGTAAATTGCTCCAGCAATGTGCTCGAGTGTGTTGACTTCACCGATCTGTCCAATAACTCATTGAATGGGTTCAGTATTTGATTGGAGTTGCCACTGTGATTTGAAGGTTTTGTTGAATGGGTTTAATTTTACGACGACGAAGAAGTTAGGTTCCGGTCTGCAACAGTGGAAGAAGTCGGTCTGCAACCGTGGAAGAAGGGAGAAGAAGAAGATTGGGTCCGTCCCTGTTAGCTCCGCTCGAAGCTACCTCTCTGGTCGAAGCTCCGGTCGGACCACCGGCGAGAAACGCAGCTCTTGAACCTAGGTGCCCAAATCAGATTTTTTTTTTTTTTTTTTAAGTAACGGGACAGAAGGAAAGAAAAGAAATTTTGAATGTCTATTGGGGGGCAATATATGTTTTGAATTGATGTAGTTACCTCTTTTTTTTCTTTAATCAAAGTTTTATTTGTCTAATATTAGAAAGATTAGTTCCCATTCCGGCTACCGAAAGTTCTATTAGGGGGCAATAGACGTCTATTGCCCCTCTATTGGAGGGGAATAGAGGTTTTCAGAAAAATCCGGTGGGCGGCAGCCGGTGACCGGAATCCGGCGAAAGTTGGCCAGAATCCGGCGACCGGTGACCGGCTCCGGCGAAGTCTCCTATGGTTTCTCTCTCTTCCATTTTCTCTCTCTCTCTCTCTCTAAGTAACAAAGAGGTGAGGGGTAAAATGGTATTAAAAAAATTTTAAAACACAAAAAAAAAATCTTAATGGGGTATTAGGGAAGACTCCCTTAGAGTGTATTGGGTAAGAGGGAATTAAAAAACTTAATGGGGTTAGTGGGAAAAAAATCCTTAGAAATGGGGTAAATGGACAAAAACCCAAGTTCTTTTCCACTAGGAACTATCAGGCAATTGCAATAAAAAAGAAAGTAAAAAAAAACCTATCACTATTAAACTTGATCGTTTTGTTTCCATAGATGTGTTTACCTTTTATTTGCAAAATTCTCATAATCATTGGTAATATTCTCATGCATACATACATAGATGTGCTTACAACTTTATGCTCAGTTACGAAGTTTTAAGATGAAACTGATCATTAAGAGTTTAGTGATTTACTACACATTCCTTGTCCAACTGGTGTCGATTTAAAGGAAATTTTTTTGGCCTACTTTAGAAGTTCAGAAGTATATCGATAGACAATGACCTACAATAGGCTACAATAGACAATGACCATTTACACACTGATTGCACAAAAATACCAACCCACAAATAGACACTTAAATTAAAGGACTAATTTCAGTTTACCCCCCTGAGGTTAGGGGTCGTCATCATGTTAGTCCCTCTAGTTTCAATTTAATCATGTTAGTCCCTATACTCTCAAATTTCATCATCCGTGTCCAATTTCTACTATTCCGTCCAATTTGGACCGTTAAGTCTGACTTTTGAGGGCTACAATGGTCATTTCAAGACAAAAAAAAAACTAAATTTTATTTTTTTTTCGTTTTTTTTTTTTGCATTTTTTTTATTTTCTTGTTTTTATTTTCTTTTTCTTCGCTTATTATTATTATTATTTTTTTATAATTTTGTCTTCAACCTATACACCACAAGTTATAATAGGTTTATAAAAACAAAAAAAAAATACTATAGGTAGTTAAAAAGCCGCTCGCTGGTCTACGATATTTGTGATATATCTCCGATAAAGCGAAAAATTTTAGGATATATCTGTAAAATATAATAGGTTTATAAAGTGAAGAATTTTAAGATATCCTCAATAAAGTGAAGAAATATCTATAAAATATGATTAAAAAAATAAATACAGATATTTCTTCACTTTATTGGGGATATATCCTAAAATTCTTCGCTTTATCGGAGATGTTCCACAAATATCGTAGACCAGCGAGCGAAGAATTTTAGGATATATCCCCAATAAAGTGAAGAAATATCTGTATTTATTTTTTTAATCATATTTTACAAATATTTCTTCACTTTATTGGGGATATATCCTATTATTCTTCACTTTATAAACCTATTATATTTTATAGATATATTTTACAAATATATCCTAAAATTTTTCACTTTATCGGAGATATATCACAAATATCGTAGACCAGCGAGCGACTTTTTAACCACCTAGAGTTTTTTTTTTTTTTTTTTTTATAAACCTATTATAACTTGTGGTGTATAGGTTGAAGAAAAAATTTATAAAAATAAAAAATAAAAAAATAAAAAAGAAACACCTAGAGTATTTTTTGTTTTTGTTTTTATAAACCTATTATAACTTGTGGTATATCTCCGATAAAGCGAAGAATTTTAGGATATATCCCCAATAAAGTGAAGAAATATCTGTATTTATTTTTTTAATCATATTTTACAGATATTTCTTCACTTTGTTGGGGATATATCCTATTATTCTTCACTTTATAAACCTATTATATTTTATAAATATATTTTACAGATATATCCTAAAATTTTTCGCTTTATCGGAGATATATCACAAATATCGTAGACCAGCGAGCAGCTTTTTAACCACCTAGAGTATTTTTTTTTTGTTTTTATAAACCTATTATAACTTGTGGTGTATAGGTTGAAGACAAAATTATAAAAAAATAATAATAATAATAAGCGAAGAAAAAAAAAACAAGAAAAAAAAATGCAAAAAAAAAAAAACAGAAAAAAAATGCAAAAAAAAAAACGAAAAAAAGAAAAAAAATCTTTTTTTTTTTTTAGTTTTTTTTTTTGGTCTTGAAATGACCATTTTAGCCCTCAAAAGTCAGACTTAACGGTCCAAATTGGACACGGATGATGAAATTTGAGAGTACAGGGACTAACATGATTAAATTGAAATTAGAGGGACTAACATGATGACGACCCCTAACCTCAGGGGGGTAAACTGAAATTAGTCCTAAATTAAATATATCATGTACATGCACAACATTGTCAAGCATAATTAGCTAGGATTCGAGGTCACCTCTACATGTTCGAACCTCTCCATAGGTGTAACCACTGGGAACACCAGCAGGCGACTATTTCCTGAGTTCAGGCTCAGGGGCCGAGATCATCCTCGACGCACCGCCACACGCCATTTCAAGACAGCCTCACAGAGTCATTAGAAGACACATACTGATCCCTATCAATTCTACGTCAGAGACCAAATGAAGTTCACTCTCCCTTCCACCTATAAAAGGTTCACTCCTCTCTCCTCATTCACTACGCATTAATAACTTACCTAACGTCATTCTGTCAACATAAATACATTGACTAGCTTAGGCATCGGAGGAGTGAAGACCTCCAACCGCTGTCTTCCTCTCGACATCAGTTTATATTACTTGACAGGTAATTCGGACGCTTACCTTCACCAAATCAACCGAGACCTCCGAACCCCCGTCCGCGTTCACAAGATCAGGCTAACCCCTGAATCTTGAGCATTAACATTGGCCCAGTCTGTGGGAACCTTGAGCTAAAGACTACCATGATAAATGGCAATGAGGAAAGAGTAGTCAATCATTCGAAAAAGCCCGCCAACCCTCAACCCATCAATCCTTCAGCGCTCATAGCGAGTGCACTGGCGTTTGATACCCCAGCTAACATTGATGGTCAACTCCAAGTTGTCACTCCAGATAATCCCTTACTCCACTCTGTGGTGGAGGACAACCTGGGCAGTAGCCACCAAGCTTGAGCTGGCCATGGTAGAGGAGTGAAAAGAAAAGGCAGCAGCTCTTAACCACGTGACGGAGTTGTTGTCAAAATTCGATGAGTTGAAGAAGACGTTGGGAGGCAGCATCAACATAGCACTAAGCGCACAGTAGCAAAGTGCGAGGCCTAATGCAAACATCAGAACTAGGGTAAGACCGACACCAACAACTCAAGTGCTGCACATGGGCGTGTCGCTCAACCCTCCTTAGTTAGGGGGACTGGGGTCTACACAACTGTTCTGACAGGACCTACCCCAAATTTCACCCTGAAATCCGAGGTGGCCTTGTGGGGCCCACCTTAGGAATAACTCTACCTAAAATTCTGCAAAGTCACCCCTAAAAGTGGACTACCCAAAACCTGTAGAAAACACATTCACACTTATAATAAACCATCCTTATTCTCCTGGAGCCACCCTGCTCCCCAAATCACAACAACTCCACAGTAAGCAACTGAAATCTGAAATACAACATATTCCAAATACACAAATAAAATTCCCAAACTTTACAACAATTGTCCCACAGGTTATCAGAGCAATCTAAAAGAGGAAAATAATTTAAGATACAAGTAGGTTTAACAAGTAACTTACAATAAGGAATACAACAGCAGCAGATGCTATGCCCCGAATCCTACCATGCCGAACTAGCTACTCTGCAACTGGGCATTTGAAACTGAAGAGCCCAGGAGGAAAGCACATAAAAACGTTAGCGTGAGCGGAGAAAAAAATAAGTAATTGTAAAGAAAAGGGATTTTAGTGTCACGCCCCTGATTTTTAACATAAGTAAAAATCGATATATAATCCCATAATTATACATGCGTGAACGTTCAGCCATCAATACCAAATACCTGGAAAACTTTTTCCCTTTACACAATAAACATATTGATGCTCTGAACCCACTATGTCAATATTGACCCGCCCACAGAGTCATATATTACATAAGCTTACGAATTAAATTGTCAACAACAAGATAAAATGTAAAAGCTCCTCAAAGTTTACTACAAAGCGGAAGTCATAAAAATGGCAAAGCCAAATCAAAATTGCTTCCTACCAGTTCTGCTACCAACAAGCTACCTCAGCTTCAGCCACGATTTCCCTGACCTGCAGGATTAACCCCTACACCGTTTGAATAGTGCACCGGGTTGTCACACAACAAACCCGGTAAGCTTTTGCAAGCCCGTATGAGTAACTCAAAAACAACTCACACCAAATCACGGGATAAAAGCCCGCACAACTCACACCAAACATGAGGAAAACCTTTCGACTCGAGAATAAGGAAAACATACCATGCTTCCCAAAACAATACTCTTTTCCCAAAAGGAAATCACAAAAGTCACACAGTGGCAAAATCATATAAATCGTTAACCTAACAATTCAATTATGATAAATCGATCCAACCTGGATAAAACACATCAAAACGGTCCAACCTGGACAAACACATACGCACATCAATCATACCTATTGTTAACCTAACAAATAGCATATGATTCCTTTAGTCCAACCTGGACAAAACACATTAAATCAGTCCAACCTGGACAAAACACGCCAAATCAGTCCAACCTGGACAAAACACATCAAATCAGTCCAACCTGGACAAAACACGTTAAGTCAGTCCAACCTGGACAAAACACACCAAATCAGTCCAACCTGGACAAAACACATACGTACCCAGTAATTGTAAGTAACCTACTTAGATCCATGAGGTACCATGGCAGACAGACTAGAGCTCTAACTGAATATATCGTAACTTGTCACCTCGGCCAAGGTTCAAACTTACGATATACATTGCCTGAGGAAGCAACCTGCAACCCCGGATCTTTAGGCCAACCTGACCCTCAGATCAAAATATTAAACGAGTCGCACCGGACCCCAAATGTCAAATCAAATCAAAAGGAGAAATCACAACCTGTGACTCTCACATCCTCAGACCACCGGTCGTCGGATCAAAATATTAAATCAACCCAAAAGGAGAAATCACAACCCGTGACTCTCAATTCCTCAAACACTTTTCAAAACAATAGAAATACCATTTCCCACCATTTGTTTTCCGAAAAGCCACAACCCAAAACAATAAAACGCACCAATTCATGCATATTGTTTTCATAAATCCGCAACCCACCAAAACATGAATACATATGTATATATATATATATATATATATATATATATATATATATATATATATATATATATATATATGTACACACATAGTCATCCACTCAGAAATGTCACTAATATCATCTATAGTTCATTTCGAAAGCAAATCAAAATCAACAAATTAAATCCGTTCATAATTGAACCTTGTGAGATTACTCACCTTAAAACTCCCGCAACGTCTTCAATACAGAACAAAGCAGCCAAACCACAAAACAACCGTCCAAGAATACTTCCCAAGTACCTAATCACATACGGTTTCAACTTAGCAACGATTCACAAACGATTTAAGTTCAAAACCCCTGTTTTGAACTAAAATCCCCAAAGTGGCGCCAATCGAGGCAAAACCACATCCGAGACCTCCCAAAGTCTCCGGAATACATCCACGATCGATACGTCCCAACCACAAGTCGATCGGACGCTCGGATCCTCACGGATCGAATAAATCAACCGGTATGAAATCGTAAAAATCATAACAATTTCATACGAACTCCAAAATATGCGTATTATATATCAAAACGCTCGTATCGACGAGTAGAAGACATATAATACCAGAAACAATCCCATACATGGCCGGAACACCGCCGGAACGCCACCACAGCCGGCCAAAACTCAATATTTCACAAAACTCCCAACATCAAAGTTCTTCATCTAAGCATGCTTGTAAAATCTCATAACTAGCTCGAAGTCAGAAAACAACCGTAAGGGATCGAAAACTACCTCACAAGCCATGAACAGTAATCCAAACTGAGTTTTCACGTGAATTCTTCCAAACAACCACCACAGATCGCACAAGGAGGCTGCTCTGAGCTCCCCAAGCCCAGCTTGAAGCCCCGCCAACGTCGGAGATCGGAGAACCGATCGGGTCTGAAAACACTCAACTGCGCCGTCTTCTACCGCCGCCACCACCGAGAATCGGTGCTAGAGGACACCACAGGGACGACCAGATGGAGGAGACGATCCTATCTGGAAAGTTTCGTCGCCGGAGACCGCCACAGTTCGCCAGAAAAGCCGGGTCGGGTCGGGTCAAACGGGTTTCTTCGATTCTGAGGGTAGCAGCCGAGAGAGAAGAGAGAGAAAGGAAACCTTCTGGAAATGGAAATATGAAATTATGAAAATATTTCCGGAAATTCCCTATTTATACTAAAATGGAAACTTCTTCCAATAGCCATAACTTTCTCATACGAACTCCGATTGACGCGTACCACATGTCCACGAACTCGTATCGACGCGCTCTACAACTTTCGTGAAGGAAGTTTTCGGAGAATCTCAACGTATCAAAAGTCAACCTTTGCGCCACCCCTAAATTCTTATTTTCCGAATAAAAATTCATCCGAAACACTTCCGCTCCATCTACGAGCCACGAAACCGTCCAATAACCACAAATTAGATTCTGGAAAATCCTCGGAAATAATAACGAATTTCCGGGGCATCACATTTAGACATTCCCACGTTTATTCCTTTAAAAATCTGATGCATGCAACAATTAAGGAAAACAATCCTAATGATGTTTAGCTCATGCAAAACCAGATAAAAGATTGAAACTCTGATACTCAAGAACATATGTCTAGCCCCGCTGGTTAAACTAAAATCGGACTAGCCCTGCTAGTCAAGTAACAGTAGGGTATAGGGGGAATATAATATCACCATGCAATGAAGGGAGCCTCCCAATCTCTATGCTCAACTCACCCACAAACACATAGTAAGCAGGGAGGAGTACTAATAAGCTTGACTACACCCACGTGAGGAGGAGAACTAAATAAATTGACCCAGATATGGTGAAGAACAATAGAAAACCGAAAACAAGTAAAGCTTCCCCAAAATCTTGCAATAAGGCACGAGTACGGTTAGGAACCGTACTCGAAAAATCTCATGAGAAATCACATGAATCAACAACGTGTCCCACAAGCCAAGATATTCTCGAATCCATAAACTAATAAGCGAGAAATAATAGATAGATATAATTCCATCGAAAATCTCATTTTCGAAAATCTTCCAGAAATCTCAAAATCGACGAATAAAAACATACTTAATTCTGGAAATCATATCGGAAAATAACTCGTCGAAAATCATCATAAATCATAAATCCAAATCCGAAAATCATGATGGAAATCCAATCAATAAACCAAATTATAATCCGAAACCAATTCATTTTTGAAATCAAGTTATAATCTGAAACTAAAATATATGCTCAATAATTGAAACGATAAATGAATAAATCAATAATTCAGAAAATATTTGCTTGCATCATTTAAATCAAAGGTCCACTCACAGTATACAGCTAACGTGGCCAAGCGTAAGGATCCTCGTTGAGCGATGTGTCGGTACCTCGTCCTGTACAAAATTGTATTTCGTAAACAACAATTCGACAATTAAATACGAATCTAAAACGAAACCCGAAAACCCCTCACAAACCAATATCTCCATTTCTCTCCAGATTCAACCCAAACTTCACCATTAATATCAATCCATTGATTTAAGTATTCCATAGCGGAAACAAGGGAAATGCGTAGGTCGGATTCCCATAAATCGACATTCGAAACTCCAAACTTCGAAAATTCATAATCGATAACAAACTTCTCCAATTTTCACCAAATTCATACCTACAAGTTCTACAACTCACAACTAATTTAACTAGCCCAAAATAGAAAACCAGAACCGACCTTACGCACCTCCATGCACCGCCCACGTGCTGCCGGCCAACTCCGAATTGGGCCACCAAATTCCAGCAGCAAGATCATCTCAACAATCCAAACAACTTTCTCAACTGCAACAAAGCCCAAAAATACCTTGAATTGCTGGAAATCGAGTTTGACCGGAAATAGGGCCGGTTGCATAGTGAAATCTTCAAATCCTTGATTCGTTCTCCACATTCCGATTTGCTTCAAGAAACTTGGAGGGATTCATCATTGATGGATGGGTTTTTGATTGGGACCGGTTTTGTCGTCGATGGTTGCCGGAATCTGGAGAAATCACTGGAAAACCTCAATATGCTACAATAATCTTCTAGGCTTCAATTCTCTCTTCTCCAGCCAAAATACCATGACCCACTGCTATAGGCTTGTGGAGGAGGAGGAGGCAGTTCAAACAAGACCGGTGGCATGCTGATTGGTGGCCGGATAGAGGTGAATCGACATAAAAACGAAAGAGAGCTGGAGAGAGAGAGCGCGCGCGGGGGAGGAGAGAGAGAGAGAGATAGAGTTGCCATGGTGGGTTTCTGGAAATGGAAACCTACCATAGTAACTTTCCCTTTATATACAAATTTATCCCAAATAGTAACTTTAGTTTTTTGGCTATAACTTTCACATACGAACTCTGATTTAAGCGTATCACATATCCACGGACTCGGTTTAATGTCCTCTACGACTTTCGTGAAGAAAATTTTCTGAAAAACTGACTGGAACAAAAAGTCAACTTTTTGGTCCACTAAAAGTATTGAAACAAGGTACAAAGTGAAAGTAGTTGTCATTTACCGTCCAAATGACTAGTAAACTGGTAAATTGAGATACGGGACGTTACACGTTCACACCCACTCGACATCTCCTTCAGCGTGAGCCAACCGAGGGCGATGGTTTACCAAGCACTGTCGCGTCAACAACCAACCCCCATTACCAATCAGGCATATCCCAAACCCACCATTGACGCCACCACCTTGATCCCCTACAAGTTACGGGAGTTAGAAGAAAGGCTGCTCCGCGCAGAAACAAGCGCCCTAGCGCCACTCACCAGCCCACTGTTCGCTACACATCCTGGCCTATTCACTGTTAGAATCTTGCAAACTGTCAGGCCAGCCTATGACAAAACTCTAAAGATCGCCCAATATATCGGTCTGAAGGACCCCTTCGACCACATGAATACCTTCAAGAAGGTAACCAACAACAAAGGTTTTGATGATACAACTCTGTTCCACCTGTTCAACGAAATGCTAGATGGTGAGGCAATGAGCTGATTCTTTTAATGTCCACCAAGTTCTATTATGACAGGACCCGCCCTAGATTTCACCCTGAAACCCAAGGTGGCCCTGTGAGGCCCACCTAAGGAATAACTCTATCGAAAAATCAGTAGAGTCACCCCTAAAAATGGACTACCTAACCTATAGAAACACATTCACACTTCTAGTAAACCATCCTTAATCTCCTGGAGTCACCCTACTCCCTAAATCACAACCACTCCATAATAAATAACTGAAAACCAAAATACAGTATATTCCAAATACACAAATGTAACTTCCAAACTTTAAAACAATTGTGTCACAAGTTATCAGAGCAGTCTAAAAGAAAAAGAATTCAAAATACAAGTAGGTTCAATAATTAACCTACAATATGAAAACAACAGTAGCATATGCTATGCCCCGAATCCTACTATGCCGAATAGAATCAATTATTCTGCAGATTGGGCATTTGAAGTCGAAGGGCCCAGGGGGAAAAACATAAATACGTTAGCGTGAGTGGACAAAAATAAGTAATTGAATAAAAAAGGATTTTATACTTTCCCACATTTATTTCCTTCAAAAACCCGATGCATGCAACATTTTGACAAACATAATCCGATTGAAGCTCAACTCAAAAAAACCGACTAGCCCCGCCGAGGTTCGAAAAATCGTTAGGCGCTAGTCTGGCGGTGGCCAGGAGACTAGTGCCCAAACGCCTAGGCAGTTTTAATTTTTTTAATTTTTAATTTATTTTGTATCATAATTATATAAATAAGGATATATAAAAATGAAAAGAATAAATAATAAAATTGATTGATACTCAAAATAGTTGAGATACTCTAAAAACATTGGTAAAGCGAGGATTGCTTGGCATGATTGACAAAAACCGTAATAATATCTAAGTATATTCATCACCCCACCTTTGACTTAGTCAATTATTTTCACCAATGTTGCAAAACGTCTTGGTGGCAAGAAATATGATCTTGTAGCTATTGCATCTTACATCTATAGAATTAAAAAACTTTTGTTTTTCCACCATTTTTGCAAATCGTGCCTTAATTTTCTAAAAGAGAAAACCGAGTCGCTTTACTCTCTCTCTCTCTCTCTCGCACCAAGCCTCCGATCTTCTTCATCTTAAAATCCAGATCTGCTTTCTAATTTCTTCAATGCAAAAGGGTGGCATCTCAGCATCTTTTATTTATGAAAGTAAAAAATCCCCTCTTCTTTTAAGTTTTATCCAAGTTTGGATCTTGGATCAAAAATCTTGATTCTTGAATTTCGATTTCTTATGTTTCTCAATTCTCTGCATATATGGCTTCTTTCTCAATAGTAGCACCAGAAATGATGCACTCTCTCTCATGTCTGGTTATAAACGTGTATATCTCTGTGTTCTTATTATCTAATTTCCATGTCTCTCATGTGCAACGCAAAGAGAAGTGAAGATGAAGATCGTCCGCCTAGGCCGACTAATCACCCACCCCGGCCAACTAATCGGCCGCCTACCTCACTGAGTTGCTGTTACTCGCAGCGGTCACCCACCACCCCGCGCTTAGGCGGCTGAGTTTTAGAACACTGAGCCCAAAGCTAGTCACAAAATCAAATAATGAGAAAAAGAAAATCCGATACTCAAAATATATAAGACCAGCCCCGCTGGTTAACAAGATCGGACTAGTCTCACTAGTCAAGTAACAGAAGGATATGGGGAAGGTAACATCAACATACAACATGGAGTCTCCCAGACTCGGGTCGGAGCCTCCCAGGAAATCACCTCGGAAAATAATTCGTCGAAAAATCAACGTAAATCATAAATCCAAAATCGAGCATGGCAAACTCATATCCACAAATTATGGTGAAAAACCAAACAAAGCCAAATTATATTCCAAAACAAAATAATGTCTAAAAACATTCAATATGCTCGATAAACAAAACGATAAATAAAAGAGTCAATGATTCTAGAATAAATGCATGCATCATTATTTAAAACAAAAGTCCACTCACAGTATACAACTAACGTGACCAAGCGTAGGAATCCTCCTCGAGCGATGGGTCGCTACCTCATCCTATACAAAATTGTACTCCGTAAACAACAATTCGACACTTAAGTATGAATCTAAAACGAAACCCGAAAACCCCTCGTAACCCAACATCTCCACTTCTTCTCAGATTCATCCCAAACTTCACCACTAATATAAATCTGTCAATTCAGTATTCCATAGTGGAAACAAGAGAAATCCGAAAGTCAGATTCCCATAAATTGACATCTGAAACTCCAAACTTTGGAAATTCCTAATCCATAACAAACCTCTCCGATTTCCACCAAAATCACATTTACAAGTTCTACAACAATTATATGGTTTAACTAGCTAAAAACAGGAGATATAACTCTGCCCTACGCACCTCCACGCGCCGTCGGCCAACATTAAACTGGGCCACCAAATTTCACCTGCAAGTGCATCTCAACAAGCCCAACACTTTTCTCAACTATCACAAAGTCTGAAAATACCTTGGTTGGCCGGAATTGGAGCAAAATTGTAAGAACACGATTTTGAATAGTGAAATCTTCAATCCTTCGATTCTCCTTCCACAACTCAAATTGGATGATGAAACTTGTAGGGATTCACCAGTGGAGGATGGGCTTTCCAGAATGGTCAATTTCGTCGAAGATGGTGGCCGGAATCGGAAGAAATCATCGGAAATGTCAACCTGCTACAGTGATCATATTTGGCTTCAATCTGTAGTTTTCTAGCCAATCGCCGTGAACCACAACTATGAGCATGTGCGGGAGGAGGAGGTGGTCCTATGAACTCAGGTGTCGCGTCGATTGATGGCCGGACGGCGAAGAAACAGCTGAAAAACTAGAGAGGCCGAAGGGAGGGAGAGAGAGAGCTCGGGGGAGAGGGGAGAGAGAGAGAGAGAGTTACTGAGTGGGTAGGTTTCCAGAAATGAAAACCTTCCACAGTAACTTTCCTTTTAAAATCAAATTACCATAAACAGTAACTTTAGTTTTTCGGCTATAACTTTCGCATACGAACTCCGATTTTTGCGTATCACATAAGCACGGACTTGGTTTAACGTCCTCTATGACTTTCGTGAAGAAAATTTTCTCAAAAACTAATCCGAACAAAAAGTCAACTTTTAGGGCCACTAAAAGTATTGAAACAAAGTAAAAGGTGAAAGTAATTGTCGTTTACCGTCCAAATGACTAGTAAACCGGTAGATTGAGATATGGGTCGTAACATATTTACTAATTCGTAGCTCTGCCAAATGCTTTCTTGTCACATTCATCCTCATGATGGAGGGACACCACAACTCCAGCTAGCCGTTCATAATTCAACGTGGTCCTGATGAATCCTTACGCATGTTCGTTACAAGGTGGCGAATGGCAACATTAAGATGAGGGATTTTCACAAGCCAATGGCGCTTTCCGCCTTCAAGTAAGGACTCCTAAGGAACCACTTCCTGTATCATCTGAATTATAATTGTGTCCAAATGCAACTCATGACCATGTCATGAGTGAGGCAGTTCTGCATGCACAGGCAGAGTACAGAACTTATGGTGCCACTCCACCACCACCATAAACCCCAGACAAGAACATCCAGCCTTCCTCCTCTCACCAACCCACCTCCAATAATTAGCCAAACACTACCACCACACAACCAAATGACAAGAAGCGAGATTGACAACAAAGGAATTACCAAGACAAGCTTTAAAGGGACCAACATTACCACCATAACAAGGATAAGCGCTCTTTCCATAATGATCGTGCGACAACTGCAACAACAAGCCAATGACAGCTCTAGCATGGTATAAGGTTTTCGCAGTTCTGACGGCCTCATACGAAGAGATCTATGATCAGTGCAAGGATAAAATTCCTCCTTCACCACTAAGAAAGTATCCAAGAGTTGGCAAGCCGCGACATACAGGTAAATGGTGTAAGTACCATGAAGATAGCGACCATAACACAAATGATTGTAACGCCTTAAAAACCGTAATAGAATCCCTCTATAAGAAGGCAAGTTGGAGCAATACAAGGGAAGTCATGTAAAACTTGTGGTGTCTAACATCGAGCCCATGTGTTGTATCAACACAATTGACGGAGGTACTCTAATCAGCAACATGTCAGATCGAGCAAGAAAGCGATATGATCAAATTTTCAACATCCGCTATGACAGATCCCTGAAGATAAGCAAAACTACTTGGGAACCAATCACTTTCTATGAGAAAGAGGAACGCAGTGTCTGTTAATGCTCAAGATCTTAACGGTAGTCCGACCTTGTAACGCAGACGTGGGTTCAGAGTTTCTGATGATATAGCATAGGTTGTCAGCGTCACCTGTCAAGAGGGAGATCGTGGTTGGCAGACTTCGCTCCTCGGATGCCTAATTTAGTTAATGTATTTATGTTGACAGAATGACGTTAGGTAAGTAATTAATGCATAATCAATGAGGAGAGAGTAGTGGACCTTTTATAGGTGGAAGGGAGAGTGAACTCCATTGAGTTTCCGATGTGGGACTGATAGGGATCAGTCTGTGCCTTCTGATGCCTCAATAAGGCTCTCTTGACGCGGTGTGTCAAGGGTGATCTCGGCTTGAGCCTGAGCTCAGGTGACGGCCTACATGTTGGTGTTTCAGAAGGTTACACCTCTGCCGGCATTACAATGTGTAGAGGTGGCTTGAAGTCGGCCTCAAGGCCTAGCCAATTATGCTTGGTAATGCTCATGTATGTACAAGTCCCCTAAGTTCACAGTCAAGGAGGGCTTTCTTGGTTGGGGAGTTTCTTAGCATTGAATCATGACTTCTACTAGTCTATCGAGAATAATTAGGGTTAGTGCGTTGTCAACCATGGATTTGTTTTGAGCAAATGAGTCATGCCCTTTTGGGTGGGCCCATGTTAGGCCCCTCAAGGAGTCTCCCACTCCTCGACTAAGAAAGGCCTCTGAGTGGTCGGACAATTGTTTGATGAGGAGATCTGCGCTAGCACAACGGGTGTTAGGTGGCGAACCTAATATTTGGTACCCAAGTGTCAGGGGTCAACATCCTGATCAATGGATACCATGGGCGTTGTTGACATGTCCCTTACTCCTCCCAAATGAGAAAACTTGACTGCAATGTCGCGTGACGGTCATTGTCGCTGTGATCGAGTGATGTGTTCTGAGTTATCGACTTGCTCGACATTCTCTGCTCGCTTCAATGGTGGAACATCCCCCTTATCCTTGAGCTCTTTTTGAGTTGAGTGAGTAGTCAAGGTGTACTAGTTGCTAGGACGGCGAATTTTGTGATTGGGTTCTGTGAGCGGATTGAGCACCCCTTCTACTTGTCCAAAAGGTCGTTATAGCAGTCATTAGCCTCCTCCTTTTTCGCAAGCAGTCACTATATATCCTCTTTCATTCGCACCACCCTGTGAGCCAGATCAGTAGATAAGGCTTCCAGTGACTTGCTCCCTTTAGACACTAGTGGATTTGGATGAATCGTCTAGTCTTCAAGAGTTAAGAAGAGTCCCCGTTGAATGTTTGGCGTCTAATTGTCTGGCTCGAGAAGGAGAATGTGGGAGATGATTTTCCCGTCAGCCATGGAGAGCTTAAGCTTTTCGCTCAGATTCCCACAGACGACGCTAAATGTTAGAGAGTGATTTTGCTGAGGATGGCTGAGCTAATGAGTACCTCGGTGATCTCATTTGCTGAGCTTCGCGTTCGTTGAGTTCTATAAACAAAGAGAGAAATTGTAAAGTGAAAGTCCAGAGTTAATTGGACTTCGCTCCTCCAAAACTTTAGTTAGTTGAAAGAAAAGAGGAAGTCATCTTTGATAGTGATGAGAATGAGAAAATTATCAATACCCCGAGAATAGGGGTGAAATCCCCTTTTATAAGTGTCGAGGATGGCTGGGGTCTAGGCCACCTGTCAAATCGACTTGACTTGGACACATCGCACTCGTCCATGTGTACAATCGCACGCTATTCCTTCCGGGATCATTATCCATCTTATATGGGGACGACTCAGAGCCTCCGCATGAGCGCAAACCCGCACGCTTAGCAAGTGGGCCCACCAACAAATGTCTTCATGGCGTGACGACTTCTCGTTGGCTTAGAGTCACGGTGTCGTGGTATCCTACCTCGTGGGGTGCAACATTATGATTCGTTTGGCACCAGTGTTTGATTGTTAGCAGCACGTGGGGCCACACGCAGCCACTTGTTATCTAAGCTTGATGTCTTGTAGGTCTTTGTGAAATTTAGTAGATTTTGGTAAAGGTTTGATATCGATCAGAGATTTCTGAAATTCTGAGTTTTGAGTGTTGATTTATGAAAGTTTGACCATTGGATTTCCTTCATTTCCATTTTGGAACGCTAGAAATGATGAAATAATGATGTTGGTGAAGTTTGGACTGAATATGAGGGGAATTCAAAATTTTAGGTTTTCGGGAAGACGACTTTAAGTTCGGTTTTATTTATGTAATTTTAGTTCTCAACTTTGAATTATTATTGATGAGCGTCGTTTTGTACCGGACTGAGCATCCCCCACATGAGGAGAGTTCGGTTTGACAGCAGACTTAGCCATATATTTTGAGTGAACTTTGTTTTCAATTAATGCATGCATTACTTTGCTTTGAATCATATTGCTATTTATGAGCTTGCTTATGTTTTTCGGATTGGTTTTACGACGATTTCGATGAGTTGTTTTCCGAGGCGATTTCTAGATTTAAGAATTATAATGTTCGTCATTTTATGAGTTTTCCAAAAGAATTTCCGAAAATAGGATTTTCGATGTTATTTATGATTTCCTTTTGTTTATCTTGCATGTAATAATAACGAGTGAGTTACTTAATCGCATTGGTTGAGTATGATATTGATCTTGTTGTTTTCATTAATTTCCCGAGTGCAGTTGGGAACCGTACTCGTATTCCCTTTTCTCCCATTGCTATTACATAATGCGAGATTTATGTTTTTGAGTATTCAATTATCTTATATTACATAATGCTATTTCATTCATTTTCTCCCATTCTAGAACTTATTTGCATTTATGATTTATAAAGAATGATTATCTTAAGTTTTCGGATTTCTTCACTATACGATTACTATGCTCACACACACACACACACACACACACACACACACACACATTGCTTGCTAGCTTGATGATTGTCCGCCTTCGTGGTGCGGTGAACAGCTTGCCATAGTGCTAGGCTCATCGCAGCCTTGTATCTGCTCCGTCTTAGTGGCTTGATGATACTATAGGAGTAAAGGGAGTACATAGCCTAGGAGGCTCATTGTAAGGTGGTTTCTCTTTTCCCTTGTTTTAAATTTTTTGTTTGACCAGCGGGATTGGTCCGTGTTTTACGAAATTCAATTTCAAGAAAGTTTTATAAACGTTTGCATCAGGGCTGGTCCTGAGACTCTAACAGCCTGAGGCGAAGAAATAAAATGTGGCCCCTCATGTAGTCATGTGTGTGTGTGTATCGCCAAAACGCAGTACAAAATTTTGTGTAGAATTAATAACAAAACAAAAATATATGAATGTTGATTCGTATATAAATTTCTGAAATATAAAAAGTAGTTAAAATAATTAATATATAGGCTAGGATTTTTGGTCAAATGAATGAGTTATTTATATGAAAAAGGAAAAGGAAATGAATTAATTGTCTGTTTTCATATGAAAAAGGATAAGAAAAAAAAATCAGTTTTCATAAGGAAAAGATTTTTATATGGAGAAAGAAATGAATTATTGATATGAAAAAGGAAAAGACAATTATTAATTGTCTGTTTTTATATAGAAAAGGTTAAAAAAAGAAAAGTGAAAAGAGAATACGTCTACGAGGTTTGAACATTGGTTGGTTCAGAAAGAGACACACAGCTTGCCGCTCGAGCAACACATCAGTTTGTGTCCATGATAGCAAAGAAAATATATATACTATATATAACATATATACATAATTAAATTTCTCCGAGGCCCCCGGAAACCAGTGGCCTGAGACTGCTGCCTCAGGCAGCAACCCTCAGGGCCGGTTCTGGTTTGCCTGCATTGACATTTTAAAAGAAATAAACGGGAAAATATTTAAGGTTTATCTTGTTTCAGTTAATTTGAGAATTTATTTTTGTCCACTCACACCAACGTTTTCTCAAATACTTTTTCATGAGTAATTCGGTTTCAAATGCCCAGTTTGCAGACTAGGTTAGTTAAGGTCAGGCGTACTTGGAGTCGAGGCATAGTCATCATCTATATCTTCCGTGTTATAAACTAGAGAAAAATATAGAGATAGAAGCGAGAAACAGAATATGGAGGAGGTAGAAGTGTTTGTTTCATTCTCATTAGCCCCCTTTATATAAGAGTAGTGTTTACATCATAAGGACATAACTAATGAGTATTTACAGTGGACAGCCACATATATATAATATTTATAACACTCCCCCTTGGATGTCCACCACTAAATGATATGGTGTTGGACGCGCTTAATGTTGTCTCGTCAAAAACTTTGCCAGGTAACAAAAACCCAGTGAGATAAAAACAACCCTGGTCGAAGGAGAAAAAGAGTGCAACGCGCATATGTCCTAGGTAACATAATTTTGAATGCTCCCCCTATTCATAACTTTGTGGAAGTTAGAATATGTTGCAACATTGTGAGCATGATTCGAATTCGATTTCTTAGTCTTGTCATAGTACTCATTGAGGCAATAAGTCACTTTGACCATAATTGAATGAGTATGTATGAGCTTTAGACTTTTGATTCCATGAGTGAGCTTTAAGCTCTTTCACTCATTCATGGACTTGCCTTTGGCAATATGAATCCATTAAGGATTTGGTTAAGCAATATGCTTATAATGACACATAGGATTTGGGGATTTGCTTTTAGCAATTTGCCTTTAAGATCTTCATAATAATCATGACAACCTGCTATAAGCCTCTCGTCAATATAATAGCTATATGTAACACTGTACTTATAGAAAAGTTATCGCTTGGAGAAGAATGATAAGCCCAATAGTGATTTCAATTCACTTTAGTACACCCTTTGTAATTTTTAGGGTAGATAAAGTCCAAGTATATCATCACGTTTACAATATTTAAATTCATTGGAATTGTCTCTTTCCAATTTGGCCAATAGTATAATTTGTCGATACAATGAAACGTGGTAGTAAACAGCCCTTGATGATATTTAGTAGCTACTACAGATGAGATATCATCAATGATAATCGATTAGAGATCTATCACACATTCAAAATATATGCATGCATTAGCTATAAAAGCTTATTCATATCAGGTACCCATGCCTCTTTTAGGGCATTTGTTGTCTCTCAAGGAAAAATTAATTAAAGAATGTGGATCTTTGTATAACCTCATGAAGAGCGTTATAGGGCTTGTATAATCTTCCTTTACAGGGCGATTAAAACATTGGACTTGGTGGATATATCCCACATAATGCACGCCGTTACAATAGTGTTTCCTCCCCCTAACGGCGGGAAGACCATCTAGTTTGACCATTCGCAAAATATGTGTGCAAAAAATTTGGATTGTAAATCCATTGGTGGGTGGCGAGCCCAAACCAATTTTTAGGTCAAAAACTTGTCGTTAATAAGTGTCACTTTCTCAATTTCTCATAATTGATTGAGAATTTTTCTTAAGATAATGATAAGATATGGTGGACAAATATCACACACCAATTTGTATCGTTTTTCATAATATTGATCCCCCTAATGACGGGAGAATTGTCTTATTAAAGTGACAACTCGCAGATATGCGATAAATTATAATATCCTCGTTAGGAAAGTTTGCAATTATTGTTGTATTATACAATAATGTAGAATATGTATGTAGATGAGTCTACATGACATAGTAATGACACATTAGTCACGCCAAAATAATTTTATTTGGCTCAATGAAATTTTAATTCATGATACAGTATACAGTAGTATACTTATAGTTGATCAATACAACTTAATTTAGGTGAAAATTTCATCACCAAATATATGCAATGGTATTCCACATAGGTAACATAATACGAGCTTAGTTGGAGTCATCAATCAAGATCTGCAGCTCTTGAGATGATTGTTACCTTAGCTTTTTGAAGCATCAATTGTGAAAAATTATCAACAATTGCAATGGATCATGCCCATAGTTGTATTATATGCGTGCAAGACAACTATGTTTGTCATTATATTTATCATGAACATTCATGGTTCAAATTGAATTTATTAATGAACACGTGGTTCATATTATTGTTTGACACTGAAAACAAATGTCAAAATTATATACTCAAATTTGAGTCTGGGACAGTAGTCCATATGAGTATAAGCATATCCTCCAATAAATAATAGATTTAGGGATCATAGCCCTCATACTCAAAACATTTGGTTTGAGTCTTCACAATTAGAAGCATGTTCTAAGAGTGGAGTGAACAGAGGTTCACATGTACTCATAAAGAGAAGGGACAAAGGTCCTAACATAATTGGAGATCAAGAAACAAGAGGTTTCGATCTATTTGATTGTATAACAATCAGCGGAGGAATTTTAAGTCCTCATGAAATTGAATCAAGAAACATGTAGTTTCGATCTCATTATAAATTGACAATTTTATATCAAATTATTAGATAAGATAATAAGAGGAGATCAAATTGAAGTCGTCAAACTCATGAAAAATACATTCCTCGATTCTGTAGGAAATATAATTAATATTTTTGATACCAATATGTGAGTACCATATGTCAAAATAGAGGCAGATTCATTTAGAGTCAGTAATTGAAATATGCATTAATATAACATTATAACAAAATAATCATAAATTTGTTGTAGTCTAGTTGGTTAGGATATTTGATTCGATCGCATCCAAAAAAACCTGGGTTCAAGTCCCAGCGATAGAAAATAATTTTGTTATTTTTTCACAAACGACATAATCATATGAGGTAGATATGACAAAAATAATCATAAGACATTAATATAAATAACTATGATAAGAATCAAATAATGATAATAAAATGAGCTATTTACAACAATAATTACCGGAGAATAGTAATAAAATGAGTTATTAATAACAATAACTACCAGATAATGGTAATTGAAAACGTTATCATGATAATTGTAGCTCTTGCAACAAATACTCATGACAAATTCAGTTATGAAAGAATTGTAATAAAGGTAATTTAAACATAATAAATATGATTAAACAGATAAAGATAATGAAACATAATTACGTTTAATCGGTGCCAAAACATAGGCTTAAAATGACTAAACAAAATAAATAGAGACAAAAAAAGCGCCTAAACATAGGCTTAAAATTTATCGGTGTCAAGAAAAACCGCCGCTAATCATGTAATCAATATGTTTTCCATTGTTATCTTCACTAACAGATTCTCCACATAACTTTAGTTGGGAGGTAATCATATGTATAGTGGAATTGAAAATCAGTGACAGATTTAAAGTTCTGAAGGCGCAAAAATACGTCCATTCATATCGTGCTCTAGATAGAACAATGGTTTTCTGGTGAGCAAATCGATCAGCCAATGCTTGCCAAATCTCAAGTGGATCTTTCACTGTAAGGTAATCATCTTTTAGGATCTTATCAAGATGATAACGCAAGAAAATCATAGGCTTGGCGGGATCTTGCACAGATGACTTATTGTCAACTTTGATGGCATTTCCAAGGTTTTTAGCCATAAGGTGAATTTCAGCATCAAATAGTTCTTGCCAGAAATTTTAAGAGGATCAAAGTCCAATTTTGTGAGATGCGTCATCTTTCTATAATTATATCAGGATATATCAGGATCCATAATTATTAGAACAATATGTTCTATGAAAAATGATATAAAAATCATGTACGAAACAGAGTTTCAAAATGTTCATAAATATGAACAATGAATCCCATAGGGAACACACGAGAAAAACATTCGTGTGATGTCTATAGAACCATAGGTTCTAAGACTACTCGGTCAGAGGACTCGAGTCTTGAGCAATGGAACATGTAGTTCTCATTGTCAAATATGAAATATAAATTTTCAACAATTATATTATATAAAAGATACATAAAAATACATGTAAATGATCGCATAAAGAAAATTGATATTCATCTAGGAGAGAAAGAAGAAAAACTCATAGATCATTAGCCTTGGACATAAGCAACTATGTTGCACCATAAGGCTTGCGGATCATCATGGAGTTCAAAGAAGAAGAAGAAGAAAAATAAGAGCAAATTCGTGCTGATAACGTGTTATAAACTAGAGAAAAATATAGAGATAGAAGCGAGAAACAGAATATGGAGGAGGTAGAAGTGTTTGTTTCATTCTCATTAGACCCCTTTATATAAGAGTAGTGTTTACATCATAAGGACATAACTAATGAGTATTTACAGTGGACAGCCACATATATATAATATTTATAACATTCCGCATATTTTTACCTTTATTTTTATTTTTATTTCCTTATATATCTTGTGGATTAGAATTGCTCTGATAACCAACCTTTTGTATAAATTTGTAATTTAAGTAGATTTAGACTTATTGTAACTGTTGTGGGGTTTGATGTGGAATAGGGTGTCACGCCCCGAATTTTGAATAAAAGAATTCAAATCCGAAACGCGAAAACCCAACAAACACAAGAAGACACTTACAAAATTTTTCATTTAAACCAAGCAACAAAACAAACTAAGCTCACCAATGTCAATACCGACTCGTTCTTTAAAGTCACATATTACATTACAAAGTGTATACTGTTGATACCTCTACTAGCAAGACTATTTGCTACAACACCAAGCATAAGTAACACCCTCTTTGGGACACCCACAAGCTATGGTGAGGCCCAACCGAGACATGCATCCCGTAGCCCTATGTTCAAACTACGCTACGGTATCCGGAAGTGGCAAATACGTCGCCGGGAAGCCACCTTCCTGGCCTTGCTAAGTTGCCTTCACAACATGCCTTTCTAGACTAGAATAGTGATTTTAGTCATCCCACATCTAAGAAAATGTAAATGAGAGGGGTTCCCTTACCTATAAAAGGGAACCCTCCTCCCACTTCAACATGACTCCATTACACTCATGTAATCCCCTTGGGCCGCAAGGCCCAACACACATAGTTAAACATTCAAGTGGACGTAGTCTCCCGCTAAGGTGGGAGACGAACCACTATACTTCTTGTGTCGTTCTCTCTCTCTCTCTCTCTCTCTTTTACGTTAATAAGATCCCCACGGATCTAAACATTAACATTGACGCCGTCTGTGGGAAGCCAACACAAAGGCTTCGTCATGTACCATGAACTTCGGTAAACATCAAATTAGGGCTTGGTCAACGCCCATCAGGACTGGTCAACGCCGATTAGGAGTGGTCAATGCTCGAACAAGGCTGGTCAACGCTGATCAATGTTGGTCAACGCTGGTCAAAAGTGGTCAACGCCCACTAAAAAAAAAAAATTTGGTGCCAATTCTCTCTGGACACCCAGAGATCTCCTTTGGCCACCCTCATTCTTCGTTCCATCCTCCGCTGAACAAAGCTCTCCCTCTAGCGAAGGCTAGCCACGCACAGCCTCCGCGCTCGTGGTCAGCCTAACACACATCCCAGCCCAGCGCTAGCAGACCTCCGCTCCGCCCAGCTCCGTCGAGTGCTCCGCTCCATAGGCCCATCACCAGAGGCCCAGCCAGCGGCTCCGCTCCGCCCAGCTCTGTCGAGTGCTCCGCTGCCACCATCTCCGCTGGACACCACCACCAATGGCGCTCCTCCAACACCAGCGGCTAGCCAACCCGCCCAACAACAACTCCGCCTGCTAGCCCGGCCAGCGGTAACCCAGCACCTCCGCTGACCATCATCACCGCCGGCTATCCTCTGCTGGCCAAAGCTCCACCTCCAACTATGGCCAACTCACCGCCAACCACCTCCGCTAGCCAAAGCTACCGCCGGCAAAGCTTTCTCAGCCAACCACCGCAGCTGGCCAAGGCTACCGCTAGCAAAACCTTCCTCCGATGGCCACCACCTCCACTAATCCGCTGGCCATCCGCCTAAGATCCCCCCGCTAGGAGCCTTCTCCGGCTCGAGCCACCACCAAACCTGGGTGCTCTACCAACCGCTGAACACAGCACCGCTAGCGCCACCGCTGGTCATGATTCAGCTGACCCGCTGTTCACAAACTCCGCCAACCGCCATGGTCACCATAGCTCCGCTGATCTGCTGTTCACGGCTCCACCTACCGCTATCTTCATGCCCTTCAACACACTGCCGAAGTCTTTGGTGCACAAATGCTCTATAAAGCGAAGCTCAACTTGCAGCGGCGCTAAACTTGATCACCTCATCAGCGGTTTTCAAATACATCCAGAGATGTACTCAGCACGCTTCCCAGATTTACTCTCTGCACCCAACAGTCCTCGGTCCTCACTATGCTTTCATACACGATCAGACATCCACCTTGGATTTTCTGCTGCCTTCGAGCGCTGCTATATCCCTGATTTATGAAAAGCTAAGTCTTCTTCTCTATGAAATCATGGTTATCTTCTGAAGTCTTCGCCATTCAAATATATACGTGTTCGTTGACTAACTGTGCATTCATACTTGTGTCTGCACCCAACTTATCAAAAACATAAATGATATTTTCAAAAGTGCTCTAGGCACTCGGTGGCGTTCTCCCATCTCGACATATATGACATGGGTTAGCATGGCCAGGCATCTATTATAGACTTATAGTATACTGCGCACATGCAAAGGAGATAACCACTAGAATATTACTTATGTTCCAAATACATGCATGATCTGCTAGACTCCAAATGCTTCTTTGCTTGTGCATATCTACGGCACACGTGTAACTAATTTAAGTGCGCCTTATATGCATGATATCACCACCACAATAGTTGATTGCATGCATATACTTATCAACGGAATCTCGTATACAAGCTAGCTTGCTGCACTTATTTGCTTGTTTCAAATATTCAATTATGATGGCAACTAAGCATCGGTAGCAGCTAGACAATCACGTACACTTTATGAATATATATATATATATATGCCTACTGACCACATGCTTATAGTAATCAAACGCCTAAGGGATCATATGCTATGCTCAAGTACCTTGTCTCAAACATGCTTCTCCGCATTAGAATTGCATATCTTGACTTCAAAACGGCAACAAACTTTAGTTCACACCCAATCTAGTCCATCTAGTTTAATGTGTGCATCTATATACGTAAAGTGATTACTTGTGTATACTTCTCTATATAGGCTCCGATGCCTAATATATACATGATTTATTGAAAATATTTCTTCAACATTTCATTGTCACTTTGTGAAATTCATATTAGAGCACACAATCAAGTATGTCATTTGTTATCCACTACTTCGCTTATATACTTGGCTTAATATCTTATCAAAGTACATATATTACCTATTGGTGTCGATTTTACAAATCCACATATTAATCACCTATTTTGTTCTAAGGAAATTCAATTATTTCTATGGAGCATTCAACCTCAACTACGAGTTGACGTGCATTATCCGAACACTTTATCCGCCAAAGCAATGGACCGTCATGCTTGGCATAAGATAAGTCACTATATCTTATCTCTTACGCTCTTGCAATTAGAGCTATTGCCATGTTTATACATGTCTCCATGACCCTTAAGCATGCCTACAAAATGTTATTAGCGACTTTACTACAAGTACATGCTATACACATATGCCATGCTTCTATTTAGTTGCAAAATTAAATAAACATGTGACGTTTAGAAAAACTATGCCATGCTTATTTGTTGTTCATACAATTAGCAAGATTTACATGTACACTATATGAAAAATATTTTGTCTAGCCTCTTGGCCACCATATTTTGTAAATCCCTCCCCACGGGAAGAAGACCTAAACGGTCTAAAGACTCCACGAGTCTATGGTCCACGACCAACCGCCAAGCGGTAAGGCAACGCCTCATAATGACCATGACCGCTACTCGGCATTGCAGTCAAGCTTTTCTCCTTCGGGAAAGAACAAAGGGACCGGTTAACGCAGCCCACGGCAGCCATTGATCCTGCAGTTAACCCCCGACGCTTGGGTATCAAAGATTAGGTTCGCTACCTAACGCCCACTGCTTATATGCAACTCCCTTCATCAAAAAAATTTCCGACCATACAGAGGTCTATAGCCAGGAGTCAGAGACTTCTTGGAGGGCCTAGCAGGGGCCCACCTGAAAGGGCATCAACGTTCGCTCCGACCAATTCTAGATGGACGACGCACTTGCACTAATTATGCTCGTTATACAGCACAAAGCTACGCTTTGGTATAAACCCCGCAAGAAAACCCTCCTTCACTGGGGATTTCGGGGACTTGTACATACAGCCCAGCATAATTAGCAACGGTTATGCTCATGCCTCAGGGCATTACTTGCGAGCTACCCATTAATGCCTCAGCGGCACTGCCGAGCTTTCACGCTCTCGCCTCAGCGGCAACTTCGAGTTTTCACGCTCTCGCCTCAGCGGCAACTTCGAGTTTTCACACTCTCGCCTCAGCGGCAACTTCGAGTTTCACACTCACACCTTCGCGGCACCCCCTGAGCTTCCCGCTCATGCCTTCGCGGCACCCATAAGCTTCCGCTCACGCCTTCGTGGCACCTTCGAGCTTCCCGCTCATGTCTTCGCGGCACCCACGAGCTTCCGCCACCCACGAGCTTCCGCTCATGCCTTCGTGGCACCATCAAGCTTCCCGCTCACGAGCTTCCGCTCACGCCTTCGCGGCAACCCCGAGCTTACCGCTCACGCCTTCGCGGCACCCCTGAGCTTCCGCTCACGAGCTTACCGCTCACGCCTTTGCGGCACCCCCGACCTTCCCGCTCACGCCTTCGCGGCATCCACGAGCTTCCGCTCACCCCCGAGCTTCCCACTCATGCCTTCGCGGCATCCACGAGCTTCCGCTCACCCCCGAGCTTCCCGCTCATGCCTTCGCGAAACCCATCTAGCTTCCACTCACGCCTTCGCGGCAACTCTGAGCTTACCGCTCACGCCTTCGCGGCAACCCCGAGCTTACCGCTCACGCCTTCGTGGCACCCCCGAGCATTCGCTCATCCCCGAGCTTCCCGCTCACGCCTTCGCGGCATCCACTATCTTTCTCTCACCCCCGAGCTTCCCGCTCACGAGCTTCTACTCACGCCTTCGCGGCATCCACGAGCTTTCCACTCACGCCTTCGCGGCACCCCCGAGCTTCCGCTTAGGCCTTCGCGGCAACCACGAGCTTCCGCTCACCCTCGAGCTTCCCGCTCATGCCTTCCCGGCAACCCTCGAGCTTCCCGCTCACGCCTTCCCGGCAACCCCGAGCTTTCCGCTCATGCCTTCCCGGCAACCATCGAGCTTTCCGCTCATGCCTTCCCGGCAACCTACGAGCTTTCCGCTCATGCCTTCCCGGCAACCTACGAGCTCCCGCTCATGCCTTCCCGACAACCCACGAGCTCCCGCTCATGCCTTCCCGGCAACCCTCGAGCTTCCCGCTCATGCCTTCCCGGCAACCCTCGAGCTTCCCGCTCATGCCTTCCCGGCAACCCTCGAGCTTCCCGCTCATGCCTTCCCGGCAACCCTCGAGCTTCCCGCTCATGCCTTCCCGGCAACCCTCGAGCTTCCCGCTCATGCCTTCCCGGCAACCCTCGAGCTTCCCGCTCATGCCTTCCCGGCAACACTCGAGCTTCCCGCTCATGCCTTCCCGGCAACCCACGAGCTTCCCGCTCATGCCTTCCCGGCAACCCTCGAGCTTCCCGCTCATGCCTTCCCGGCAACCCACGAGCTTCCCGCTCATGCCTTCCCGGCAACCCACGAGCTTCCCGTTCATGCCTTCCTGGCAACCCCGAATTTTCCGCTCATGCCTTCCTGGCACCCCCGAGCTCTCACGCTCTTGCCTTCCGGCATTCCCAAGCTTTACACTCATGTCTCCTCGACATACTACACATTAATGGAATATGGAATTCTTCTACCATTTGTCGCTTGCAACAAATCGAATTCTTTTCGCATTCCATTAATATGAGCGAAAACCAAACAAACACAAGCGTTCGCGTATTCATCGCTCACGAACTGACAAACGCTTGCCTTCGTGGCACTCATGCAACTTACACCTCACGAGCGTAACCCCGTCAACTTGACCTCGTTCGTTTTTCTTGCGCGCATCACACATTTATCATATGCAATTCATATGTTCACACAACCACATGCGTACTCGAGTTTATACGTCATAATAGATCAAACTCGGCGCCCTGCACATGTATACATCAATATGTATCATGCACCTCATACATTTATATATGTCAATGCATATCAATGCAACTCACATACGTTGCTCAATACAACAAGCATTCTCCATATGCGTGTTTTTTGTCTTTGTTGTGCAGGTTAACGAGTTCCTTCTTGATTACGGAGTTCGGGGACTTGTAGGGGCACCATGCCACCCGGTTACTTATGCTTGATGACTTCATGATTATAACTCCCCAACCAAGAAGCTCCTCTTACTTAGAGACTTCGGGGACTTGTTGATACCTCTACTAGCAAGGCTATTTGCTACATCACCAAGCATAAGTAATACCCTCTTTGGGATACCCACAAGCCATGGTGAGGCCCAACCGAGACATGCATCCCGTAGCCCTATGTTCAAGCTACGCTACGGTATCCGGAAGTGGCAAATACGTCGCCGGGAAGCCACCTTCCCGGCCTTGCCAAGTTGCCTTCACAGCATGCCTTTCTAGACTAGAATAGTGATTTTAGTCATCCCATCTAAGAAAATGTAAATGAGAGGGGTTCCCTTAACTATAAAAGGGAACCCTCCTCCCACTTCAACATGACTCCATTACACTCATGTAATCCCCTTGGGCCGCAAGGCCCAACACACATAGTTAAACATTCAAGTGGACGTAGTCTCCCGCTAAGGCGAGAGACGAACCACTATACTTCTTGTGTCGCTCTCTCTCTCTCTCTCTCTCTCTCTCTCTCTCTCTCTCTCTTTTACGTTAAGAAGATCCCCACGGATCTAAACGTTAACATATACAACTTAAACTGATCGACAATTCAATAAGTAAACACACCCACTACATAGCGGAAGAATAAAACTAACATACACTTCAACAGCCAAGCTACAACAGCAGCCAACTCTCAACTTCGATGACTGTTACTCCGACCTGCACAATAAACCCTACACCGTGGAATAGTGCACCGGGTTGAAACGACAAACCCGATAAGCTTTTGCAAGGTAAGCTTTTGCAAGGTAAGCTTTTGCAAGCTCGTGTGAGTAAACTTAAATAACCACAAAAACGTCTTTTCAACTCAAGAACAATAAATCAACACAATGATTAATTCCAACAACAAAATCCTTTTCTTTTTCCTTTTAGGGAACACACATGTCACAACCGTGACAAATCAAATCATTCTAAATGAAAACCGGTAATCCCTGTATAGAATTTTAGTTCAGGAATCACCAAAAGTATACAAACCCAAAACCACAGTAATCCCTGTGTAGAATTTTAGTTCAGGAGATTACACTTAAAATCAACAATTAGAATGAAAAGGACAATCGATAAGGAGTCAAACAACTCACACTAAAGTCGATGATCACCCATCAACTTCAAATAAATCATCCCACAACATGACTCGTTTCCAAAAACTCGACATCCTTACCCCTTAAGGTAACATACATCACAAAAGTGATAAAAATCATATTAACACAACTCACCCATAATATGAAAATCAAGTCCCTCTTGGACAATAAAAGAAAGAACCCACCCGAACTCTCATTTAAAAACATGTGTACTCATGGGCCTCAAGTAACCCAACGCGTCACTCCCATGCAGTACAATGGCAGACAGACCAGAGCTCTAACTGATCGTAACCACTCACTCGGCCAAAGGCGTGGTTCCCGATATAATTGCCTCAGTCACCACTGTGACACCAGATCCGTAGATCCGAAAACAGTCACCACTGTGACACCAGATCCGTAGATCCGAAAACATTTAAAAGTCCCACATGACTCAAAATGTTACACCAACACTCGATTACTCTTTCAACACAATATAATCAACCATTCCATGATATAATGTATTGCCACGAAGAGTAAATACTTGAAATGACAATTCAATCAACTCTCAATCATTTCTTCACCAATGTCACACCATCCAATATATAAATTCCACGTAAATATATATATATATATATATATATATATATATATATATATAGTCATTCACGCAGGAATGACCACTAATACCAACTATAGTTCATACGTATTAAAACCAAGAAATTCATTTTATACTTAAATTCATTTTTTTACCTGTCAGCCGTAGCCCTTTGAACCGTAGTCGATCAAGTTCATATTATTTCAAACAAATCTTTATTTTCAAAAATGATTTACAATTATCAATCAATTCCGACAATTAAATAACTCGGTTCGTAAATGAACCACGTGAGATTTACTCACCTCTAAATCCTGCTGCGTCTTCACTAATAGCCAAGATAAATTACCGGACGTACTGTCAATCACCTAAAGCAAGTACAACCACGATTCAGCACACGAATTAACAAAAACCATTTAATTCCGAAACTCCCGAAACACACTAAAATCCGAAAGTGTCGCCAATCGAGGCAAAAATTTATCCAAGACCATCCGAGGTCTTTGGAATATTTATACGATTAATATATCAAAGTTACAAGTCGATCGGACGGCCGAATCCTCACGGATCGAAAATCGATCGAACTGAAAACCATAAAACTTTGAAAATCCATAACTTGCTCATACGATTTCCAAAAATTACAAACTATATATTGAAATGATCGTATCGATGTGTAGATTAAAAAGAGGAACAAAAACTGTTCCTGGGGTGGCCAGAAGTGGCCAGAAACGGACGCCGGAGACGGAGGCAGAGTCGCATTCATTGTTTCAATGTGGTGAACAACTTTCATAACTAGCTCGAGGTCAGAAAACAACGGGAAGAGGTCGGAAATTACCTCGCAAGCTTCGGTTTGGCAGGAAAATTTGCAGAAATCGGCGACAGCTCCGACGAACATGAAAACGTCCACCACTCGGCCCGATCCTTCATAAAGCTTGTTCAGCAGCTCAAGGCGAGTTCAACAAGCCAAGAATCTCGAAGATTGGTGGCCGGAAACTCGAGATATCGGCCTTGATTCAAATCAGGTTCTTGGATCGGATCCGCCGTGCACCGCCACGTAGGCGCCGAGAGGGGATGAGATGTTACCACGAGGAGGTAGAGGAGGAAGAGGCGACTCCAGCGCCGGTTTTGATACCCCGGAAATTCGTTATTAATTCCTAAATGTGTCTTGGGATTAATAAAGTGTTCGTTTGTACGATTTCGTGGTTCGAGGGTGGAGTGGAATTATTTTCGGACGAATAATTATTCGAAGTGCACGTTTTAGGGGGTTACGAAGTTTGACTTTTTATACGTTTAGATTCTGTGAGAACTTCCTTCACGAAAGTTGTAGAGCGCGTCGATACGAGTTCGTGGACATGTGGAACGCGAAAATCGGAGTTCGTATGAAGAAGTTATGGCAATTGGAAAAAGTTTCCATTTTGGTTAAATAGGAAAAAAATCCGAAAATATCAGAATTTTTGTTTTTGGAAAGTTTTTCTCTCTCCTCTCTCCCGAGCCCAGTTTCGCCCTCTCCCTTCGCCAGCAGATTTCTTCACCGTTCGGTCACCAATTGGCCCGATTCCAAAGGGAATCCTGCTCGCCTCAGTCCCCTCTACACGTATGTGGCGGTGATTTGTCGTGGGAAGCACCGTACACCGCGGTGCAAGGCCGAGAAGTTTGGCGGCGGAGCTGCGTCGGACCCAGATGTGAACTTCCGATTCCGGCCACCATCGCCGGTGTTTCTTGGGGGCTTTTGAAGCCCAGAGGACGTAGATGCTTCCCTCCAAGCGGCTTGCAACGATTCAACCTGTAGAGCTCGAATTTTGAAGATTGTGATTCTAGGGTTCTTCGAATTTCTGAACTTGCGAGGTAAATTCCGGCCAAATGGCTTTGATTCTGACTTTGTGCTAGTTATGAAAGTTTCAATTGGAGTTGAGATCAAGAACTTTGGTGTTGGAAGTTTTGCCAAATTCTGACTTTGGGCCGGTGGCGGTGCAGCCACTGTGGAGGTGTTTTCTGGCTATTTCCGGCCACCTCAGGGATGGTTTCTGTTCCTGATTTCGATCTACTCGTCGATACAAGCATTTCGATATATAGTTTGTAATTTTCGGAGATCGTATGAGCATGTTATGATTTTTAGGGTTTTAGGGTGTTCGATTCGTTTCGGTTTTCGATCCGTGAGGATTCGGCCGTCCAATCGACTTGTAGTTTTGTTTTAGTGATCGTAGAAGTGTTTCGAGGTTGTTGGATGGTCTCGGGTGAGGATCCGACTGTTGGATCGTCGTATAATTGTGTTTTGTGAATTGTGTGATTTGTGTTGTATTGAATGTGACCTTGATGTGATTAGGTGATTGACGGAATTGTGTGAGCGGAGTGTGGATGATTTTGTGCTTGTCTTGGTTTGTGTGAAGACGCAGCAGGATTTGGAGGTGAGTAAATCTCACGTGGTTCATTTATGAACGGGTTTACTTATTAGTCGGAATTGTGTGATAAATTGTGAAATCGTTTTTCTTAAATAAATATTTGTTTTAAAATTATATGAACTTGATCGTCAACGGTTCATAGGTAAGTAAAATGAAGTTTTATTATAAAAATGAATTTCTTGATTTTAGTACGTATGAACTATAGTTGATATTGTAGTCATTCCTGCGTGAATGACTACGTATATATATATTTACGTGAAATATATATATATCTGGATGGTGTGGCGTTGTGATATGTATATGTTTGATGATTATACTGTTGAAAGAGTGAATTGAAACTGTGATGTGACATTGTGAGTCGTGTGGGATTTCCTTAAAAGGTTTTGTTCTGAGGGCCAAGTGGTCCGAAGTCCGACGGTTACAGTGGTAACCTGTTAGGGGGGTTTTGTTCTGAGGGCCAGGTGGTCCGAAGTCCGATGGTTATAGTGGTAACCTGTTGTTAAGTCATCGGATGCTTGCACTTTGGTCAAGGGGGCAGGTTACGATACAGTTATCGGATGCTTGTGCCTTGGTCAAGGGGGCAGGTTACGATACAGTTATGGTGTAAGTCATCGGATGCTTGCACCTTGGTCAAGGGGGCAGGTTACGATTCAGTTATCGGATGCTTGTACCTTGGTCAAGGGGGCAGGTTAAGATACAGTTGAAGCTCTAGTCTGTCTGTCATTGTACTGCATGGGGGTGACGCGTTGGGTTACTTGGGGCCCATGAGTACACGTGTTTTTAAAAGAGAATTCGGGTGGATTCTTTCTTTTATTGTCCATTGAGGGACTTGAGTTCTTTCTAGAGTGTGGAGTTGATTTCGGTTTTATTTGAATGGTTTGATTTTAATGTAATCTCCTGAACTAAGTTATATGCAAGGATTACTGCCTTTTGAATTGTTTGTTTTAATGAAATTTCCTGAACTAAACTATACGCAGGAATTGCTATGATTTGAATTGTGTGATTTTATATAATCTCCTGAACTAAGTTATATGCAGGGATTACTGCCTATTGAATTGTTTGTTTTAATGAAATTTCCTGAACTAAACTATACGCAGGAATTGCTATGATTTGAATTTTATGATTGTGGTGATCTCCTGAACTAAGTTTCCATGCAGGGATTACTGATTTTACGTAATTCAATTGTAAGTGCGGTTGTGGTTTGAGACTTGTAGTGAGTTGTGAATGAGTTGTGAGATCATCGTTTTGACAAATGCTTTATGTTGAGGGGAAGTGAGTGTGATTTGTCGTTGAGATGATATGACATGATATGAACTTGATGTTTGGTTGTGTTTTGTGAAATTAAATATTGTTGCTTTAATTCATCTCACGAATTGAGAAATTATAAGCATGCGTGACGTGAGTCACTTTATTTGAGTTTACTCATACGGGCTTAAAAAGCTTACCGGGTTTGTTGTTTACAATCCCGGTGCACTATTCTATGGTGTAGGGGTTTTTGTGCAGGTTAGAATATTGATTAATCATCGTCGAAAATGAGGTGTACGTTGGGTAGCGTGGACGTCGAATGATACTCTTAGTTTTAAGTCTTCGGCTGTGTAGTGAGTTGTGGTGGGTGTGTTTACTTATTGAATTGTCATTCAGTTTAATTTGTAAACTATCTGTAATGTAATATGTGACTCTAAAGAACGAGTCGGTATTTACATTGTGAGCTCAGTTGTTTTGTTGCTTAATTTAAATGAAAAATTTTATATGTTTTTTTCTTGTGATTGTTAAGTTATCGCGTTTCGGATTTGAATTTATTTATTCAAAATTCGGAGCGTGACACCGGTGGTATCTCATCCAGAGGTGGCCGGACGGTGGAGATATCACCGAAAAACGGAAGTCGGCGATTTCCGATCGGGGAGAGAGAAAAGGGGTCTGACTTTCTAATTTTGGAAAGTTAGGGTTTTCTGAAAATTTTCCCAAATTTTTCTATTTAACCCAAAATGGAAAATTTTTCCAAATGCCATAGCTTCTTCATACAAACTCCGATTTTCACGTTCCACATGTCCACGAACTCGTGTTGACGCGCTCTACAATTTCTGTGAAGGAAGTTTTTGCAGAATCCTAACGTATACAAAGTCAACTTTCGCGATCCCTTAAATGACATTTTCTGAAAATTAATCGTCCGAAAATAATTCCACATCATCACCGAACGTCGTACTTGTGCCCACAACCACGAAATAATTTCAGGAAAGTCATCGGAAATTAATATGAATTTTTCGGGGTATTACATAGGGAGTAGGTAGGGTTGAGGTTGGTGGTGCAATTTCTAGAAGTATGAATTTAGTCTTCCACTGGTTTTGGGTGGTCCATTTTTAGGAGTAATTTTGCCGAATTTTCAGTAGAGTTCTTCTTGAAGTCGGCCCCACAGGGCCACCCAAGATTTCAGAGTGAAATCCGGGGCCCGTCCTATCACCAATGGTGTCCAACAAAACTTGTATTAGATCGAAAGCTCGACCCATAAGAGATGGTGGCTATTGCACTCCACCTGTAGTTACAACACCTCCCTTGCTCCTGGAAGCAAGTCATCAACGTCGATTGTAGAGCGGCACATGAGTCTTGCTTGGAAGGCTAGCGTTCTTTGTCGTCTGAGCGACGGTCCTTCTTCCTCCTTGACGGGCAAAGAAACGACATCGATTGGAGTTTTGACTGATGATAGGGATCACCATTGGAACCTTTGCAGTCGAGGCTATGGTTGAGAGAGAGTTTTTTTTGGGTTCTTGACCATTTACCCAATTTGGGCCCAATAAATACCCACTTACCCTACTAAAAGATTTGT